>NC_091122.1:64457475-64567475 GCF_040183065.1 Periplaneta americana
CACACCACACCACACCACACCACACCACACCACACCACACCACACCACACCACACCACACCACACCACACCACACCACACCACACCACACCACACCACACCACACCACACCACACCACACCACACCACACCACACCACACCACACCACACCACACCACACCACACCACACCACACCACACCACACCACACCACACCACACCACACCACACCACACCACACCACACCACACCACACCACACCACACCACACCACACCACACCACACCACACCACACCACACCACACCACACCACACCACACCACACCACACCACACCACACCACACCACACCACACCACACCACACCACACCACACCACACCACACCACACCACACCACACCACACCACACCACACCACACCACACCACACCACACCACACCACACCACACCACACCACACCACACCACACCACACCACACCACACCACACCACACCACACCACACCACACCACACCACACCACACCACACCACACCACACCACACCACACCACACCACACCACACCACACCACACCACACCACACCACACCACACCACACCACACCACACCACACCACACCACACCACACCACACCACACCACACCACACCACACCACACCACACCACACCACACCACACCACACCACACCACACCACACCACACCACACCACACCACACCACACCACACCACACCACACCACACCACACCACACCACACCACACCACACCACACCACACCACACCACACCACACCACACCACACCACACCACACCACACCACACCACACCACACCACACCACACCACACCACACCACACCACACCACACCACACCACACCACACCACACCACACCACACCACACCACACCACACCACACCACACCACACCACACCACACCACACCACACCACACCACACCACACCACACCACACCACACCACACCACACCACACCACACCACACCACACCACACCACACCACACCACACCACACCACACCACACCACACCACACCACACCACACCACACCACACCACACCACACCACACCACACCACACCACACCACACCACACCACACCACACCACACCACACCACACCACACCACACCACACCACACCACACCACACCACACCACACCACACCACACCACACCACACCACACCACACCACACCACACCACACCACACCACACCACACCACACCACACCACACCACACCACACCACACCACACCACACCACACCACACCACACCACACCACACCACACCACACCACACCACACCACACCACACCACACCACACCACACCACACCACACCACACCACACCACACCACACCACACCACACCACACCACACCACACCACACCACACCACACCACACCACACCACACCACACCACACCACACCACACCACACCACACCACACCACACCACACCACACCACACCACACCACACCACACCACACCACACCACACCACACCACACCACACCACACCACACCACACCACACCACACCACACCACACCACACCACACCACACCACACCACACCACACCACACCACACCACACCACACCACACCACACCACACCACACCACACCACACCACACCACACCACACCACACCACACCACACCACACCACACCACACCACACCACACCACACCACACCACACCACACCACACCACACCACACCACACCACACCACACCACACCACACCACACCACACCACACCACACCACACCACACCACACTAGGATTAATAACTAGATAGCTCAGGATTAGTGATTATATAACGTTAAATATTCATGACATGTTAATGTTGTATATAGATATATTCGTATTGTGAAATGTAAACCAAGGCATGTAGTACTGCTGAAGCTAGCGGGAAATTTAATTAGAAGAGGAACAAACTATGGTACTAGCCATGGGAAATCCATTATCCGGGTTATTTGCCGTTATTTTTTGGCAATATCTAGAAAATTAAGAAATTGTAAATATAATACAGAATAATAATATTGAATTATATTCAAGATATGTGGACGAATACTGATACGATTATGTGAAAACCGATAACCATTTAATAGAATCCTTTAAAAACTTGTATAAGAATCGTAAATTTATCCAAGAAAATGAAAAGAATGAATCGTTACTATTTCTGGATATAACGATAACAAAACAAAAAACAAAATCTATGTTTCACATTTATAGAAAATCGGGTCATACAAGGTATTTTATTTCAATACATTCCGTACATCCCATGTCTCACAAGTTTAGAACGTTCAATCATTTAGTGGATAAATTAATATACACCACACCACACTAGGATTAATAACTAGATAGCTCAGGATTAGTGATTATTTAACGTTAAATATTCATGACATGTTAGTATTGTATATAGATATATTCGTATTGTGAAATGTAAACCAAGGCATGTAGTACTGCTTGAGCTAGTGGGAAATTTAATTAGAAGAGAAACAAACTGTGGTACTTGCCATGGGAAATCCATTATGCGGGTTATTTGCCGTTATTTTTTGGCAATATCTAGAAAATTAAGAAATTGTAAATATAATACAGAACAATAACATTGAATTATATTCAAGATATGTGGACGAATACTGATATGATTATGTGAAAACCGATAACCATTTAATAGAATCCTATAAAAACTTGTATAACAATCGTAAATTTATCCAAGAAAATGAAAAGAATGAATCGTTCCTTTTTCTGGATATAACGATAACAAAACAAGAAACAAAATCTATGTTTCACATTTATAGAAAATCGGGTCATACAAGTTATTGTATTTCAATACATTCCGTACATCCCATGTCTCACAAGTTTAGAACGTTCAATCTTTTAGTGGATAAATTAATACAAATACCGTTAAGTAGAAATACCTACAAAAAAGAATACAATAAAATACTACAAATAGCGAAAGAAAATGGATATAATTACAATACGATTAAGAAAATGATTCACAAAAAAGAAATACTAGCTAACAGAAGACGTTTACAACCCATTCCACTAATAGACAGAGAAAACAAAAAGCATATTCAACATTAATATATAATAAATATAGTTCCAGTAAATCAGGCAATTATTTTAATAGAGGAAATATTACAATTGCACATAAACCCAATAGCAGGCTCAACAATAATTTAAGTAATGGTCTCGAAAAACCATAAATTACACAATAATGGAATCTATGATTTAGAATGTTTAACGCGCAAAAGTAAATATACATAGGACAGACACGGAGGAATTTCATAGTCAGATATGGGGAACACATATCTGACTTTAAAAAGAACCGTAGAAAATCGAAGTACGCGACTTATTTGATAGAAACGGGTCACGACTTAGGTCATAATACTGATATATTTAAAATGATAAAATCTTGTTGCAGTGATAAATTAATTAATACTGCTGAGGAGTTCCATATAACAAAGCAATATTTGCAAGATGGCATAATAATAAATCAGAATTTGGTTCACAATAATAATTCTTTGTATACTCTCTAACCTGTTTAAAAATAGTTCCTCATTCTAACATGTTCATATCAATATGCAGATACGAGAGTAGTGCGTATTCGGCAATACCAAGACAGTCGAACTTACACACGCTAGCAGATATCATCGCATCACAGTCTTCATAATTATTACGTACGTACAAACATAGCGTAAAACATAAAATCTGTTAACATTAACTGCTATAATATACATATCTGTTAGAGATATCAGAATTGAGCATATGGAGATTTTCACGATATTACCAGTCAAGCTGCATCGTCATCTTATCTTCTTACGACAACATTAATACGTGATCAAGTTGAAATACAGTTGGACTTCACATTTAACAATACGATGAATTTAATTACTTTATCAAGTCATAATTTTTGGCAATTTTAAATAATCTCGCTCCCATTATGGCAACATTTAATTACTTAAAAAAGCACTGAATAGATACCGTAACAAACCCCTAGGTCTAATATGTGAAATGGTTATCGAAATGATAATTCAAAATATACAGATCCTAGCATTTCTAAGCATGATGTAACTATCGGAAAACAAAAAAATTAAATAGAAAATGTGACCACACGTACTTAATTATCGTCGAAGCAAGGGACTGAGCGTGAGATTGAAATATTTTTAGAATAAAGAAAAAGGGTGGCAAAAAAAATTAAACTTTTAATGGTTGATACATAATTTACTATTAATGTAACAGAATTGCTTAACTATGGACTAGTGGGGAGTGAAACATAGCACGCTGAGGGCGATCTATCTGAATATGGCTCTTAGACATATAAAATTTTTATCCTACTTACGCCTAAAAAGACGGCGGCAAAGCCTAGAAAATACATATCTGAAGCAGGAAAAGCAGCCATTCTTCGTTCGTCTGTCCTTGTCTTCTTCTTCTCCTTCTTCTTCTTCTGCCGATAGGTCCTCGATGTATGGTACTGGCATGGGTTCTGTAATGGAAGCTAGCTTGGGAGCTGCCATGGATTCTGGCATGGGGAATTGCTTAGCTTCTGAGCTTGGATCTGGTGTGGAAACACTCTGTGCTGGCATGAAATCTGGCATGGGAGGCGACATGGTTTCGGGTATAATATCGGGCATTAGATCTGGCCTGGGTGCCAGGATGGTATCTGGCGAGGGAACTGTCATGGCTTTTAGCATGAGCACCGGCATAGCTTCTGGAATGGTAGCCAGCATGAGTTCTCCCATGAGATCTAGCATGGGACCTGACAAAGGACCTGCCATGGGAGTTACCATGCGAGCCGGCATTTCGGGCATGGAAACTGGCGTGGTAGCTGACATGAGAGCTGCTGTGGAAGCCGGCATAGATTCTGGCATGGTTGCAGGTATGGGATCTGGCGAGGGAGGTGGCATGGGATCCGACATGGGAGTCTGCATGCGTGGCGGCATGGGACCTATCATACATGGTTCTTGCATAGCATCTGGTATGCGAATTGGACATGGTGGTATGGGATCTGGCATGGGTTTTCGCATGAGACCCGGCATAGCTTCTGGAATGGTAGCCAGCATGAGTTCTCCCATGAGATCTAGCATTGAATCTAGCATGGGACCTGACAAGGGACGCGCCATGGGAGTGGCCGTGAGATCCGGCATGGTTTCGGGCATGAAAACGGGCATGGCAGCTGAGATGAGAGCTGGTGTGTAAGCCGGCATGGATTCTGGTATGGGACCTGGCGAGGGATGTGGCATGCCTGCCGGCATGGGTTCTCGCTTGGGTGCTTTCTTGCGAAATGGCCATTTTGACATGGGACCTGGCGAGCGATGTGGCTTGGGTTCTCGCTTGCGTGCTGTCTTGAGAAGTGGCCATTTTGGCATGGGAACTTGAATGGGTTCTGGATCTGGCAGGGTCTCTTGCCACTCTCGGATGGGTTTAAGGTACTCTGCAAGAAACAAAATAAACTTGATCATTAAGCACGTGTCATTGCATTCCAGGCTTTCAGTGAATGACATATAATAGGGGAGGATTCGTATGCAACTGCATATTGTTACTGTCTACTTGCAAGCCATGAAAAATCATTTTATACTTGTTTTGAACGACTGTAATGACGAATATTCAAAATTAGTTGTAAATATTTTTTCATATCTCAGGTTTTCCTGTATATAGTACTTTATTGAACATGCAGTGTACCATATTTTCAGGATTTTGTAGCATAAAGCCCGAAATTAGCATATTTTGTAAAAACAGTAACATTCTGAATTGTATGTCAGCATATAAAATTTTTGTTTTAACTGTAATCGATGGCGAGAAATTCCTCGCATATGCAGCATGGATGTGGAAAAACCAAAACCACCAAGCTATGCGCTTGTTCCATTGTGCTACTGCACAACAAGAAACAATCCCAAACACCTCTACCAACCTGACTTCCTCATCATTATTACAAATTTTAGGCCATGTAGCTTATTACAATGTCATAATAAATACCTAGGAATATTCTCTCCAAGGGACATCCCAGAGATCTCTTCCCATAGAGTTGATAGTGAAGCATAGCTTTTGGGATTCTGTGGGACCTCATAAATCGCAAATTTCTCATCCAGTTGTTCTGATATTTCTGTATGAATTGGAGTACTGGTTTCAGATCGAGTTCTTCCATTACTTTGTCGATGCGTTTATAGTCCCATTTTGTATATCATGCTGTTTGTGAAAAGTTCACAGAACAAACACAACTGACTCGCTTTGAATATCTGCCTACATCTATATATTGCTTGGATTATCCCAAAACGACCTAGCCAGGAATATAACGAAGTGGCGCTTGTTTGTTGTAGTCCTGTGCTACAAATAAGGAGCTAAAAGAATACTATGCTATCCGAAGATACATCTGCGCATACTAATGCCACATACTGTTACATGTAGTTGTTTTATCATATTCAGCATGTCATCGCCACTTCTAGGAATACCATATTGTATCTTTGGTCCAGGGAAAATACAATATGTCGTTGCAGAAAGTGGCAGAAGTGAGTCTTTCCGTAAAAGACGAGTATTTTTCGTGGACCAAAAATACAATATATCTTTACTAACAAGTAGGAGTGATGTACTAAGCATTTACCAATTTAACTTATTCTCTCTCACCTTTCGAGATCATATCCAATCTCTATTTCGTAAGGCCAATGGCTTGATACTTAGACACCATCCCATTCTGGCGGCCTTAACTGCTGACAACCTGGGGGTAGGACTTACCCTATATAAGGCCCTCATTCGCTCTGTAATAACTAGACCTCGGATTTTAGGTAAAGACCTATTTTGTTCCTCATGACATCCGATAGAAGAAATAAGGAAGAGACTAGTGAAGTGCTTTGTGTGGGATGTGCCAATGTAAGGGGCATAGATCTGATCATTACGACGAAGTGAACAGAAACTACTAGAAGCATTTGAAATGTGGACATGAGAAGAATGGAGCGTGTGAAATGGATAGACAGAATGAGAAATGAAGCTGTCTTGGAAATAGTGGATGAAGGAAGAATAATGCTGAAACTGATCAGGAAGGGAGAAAGAAATTGGCTGGGTCACTGGCTGAGAAGAAACTACTTACTGAATGATGTACTGGAAGGAAAGGTGAATGGTAGAAAAGTTCGGTGCAGGGAAATATGTCAGATGATAGATAACATTAAGATATAGGCTATGGATCATTTGCAGAGACTCAGAAAAAGACGGAAAATAGAGAAGATTGATGAATGCTGGATTTCCAGTGAAGTACCTGTCCTTGGACATTTGTGTAGGTGCGCACAACGGACACCTCTTATCTTTACAAACTACTCACTCTTGCTCGTGTAGTGTGGATTTGTGCGAAATCAGCTTAAAAAAGTAGCATTTAAGGCTGGGATTACGATGAGCGTCCATTTGCGTGACTTTACGTTGCGTTCATCCGTACGTTGAACGTCTACCGAACGTTCAGAGCCTGTATATTATGATCGACGTTCGTGACAACTATCACACTCTGCCGGCCATAATGAGTACTGAAATCAGTTAGCTGTTTATGATGAACATTGAATTTTATGGTAACTTTGTTTGAGACAACATAAATAAAATAGGCCTACCAGTATTACAAAAATATTTTACGACAGAATAATATAGAATGACGATAATAATAATAATAATAATAATAATAATAATAATAATAATAATAATAAAACCATATATCAAGGAAGACTGTTGTGCCTTGATACACTTTTCACATTTGATTTTTCTTTTTTTAATTTTGAGAAATGAAATTTTTTAAACTAAAAATGTTTGAAATAATAATTGAAGTTTCCTTTACATCTACCTCTATGTATTTTCTTGCTTTATAGATCTGTTAACGAGAAAAAAATAAAATAAAGTGATATGTAATGTTTTCGACGGTACAACAGGTTCATGTACACTCTTAGACAAAAAAATGACCGGACTCTTGAAGCGTAAATTTGTCTAAGTTCCGTTCGGCTGTGCGCCTGATACACAAGACTAAAATCAGAGTAGTAAGGACGAAACCAGCGAGATCCAAGAACATACTCTTATACCTGCAAACAACGGTTTGAACTGTGTGTGTGTCATAGCTCCGTGGTAAAACTCTGACTTCACACGCAGAAAACCCGGGTTCGTATCCCCCTTCGAATAAGTATATATATATATATATATATATATATATATATATATATATATATATATATATATTTGTTTCGTTTTATTTTTTCTCTAGCTAGAAACAAATGATGCATTTATTAACGTGCACAGGAGTTTGGATTAGTTGAAAAATTAAACAAAAACATTCAGTAATATCGGTGACTTCTTCCTAATCACCCTTGAATTAAAATAGATGCTCAGTTCTTGTATCGTCTCCCTTCTCCATAAGGAGTATTAATCTCTTACCATAATTTGTATTAGTAATAATAATAATAATAATAATAATAATAATAATAATAATAATAATGCAACAACCAGAATAATAACAATAATAATATTCATAGTATTACAAACAATAATAATAATAATAATAATAATAAAAATAATAATAATAGTAATAATAATAATAATAATAATAATAATCATCATCATCATAATGTTAATAGTATTGCAAAAACGAGATGAATAATGTTAATGACAAAACTAAAATGACAAAACCAATGCGTTCCCAAAGAGTTTGTAATGTATAACTAGAGACACCAATGGCGCTAGTGTAGCGTACAAATTTGAACCGATGTTCGGTCGCCATTAAATAAAGTTGATGCTTCGCCGGGAGTGCGAGCAGTTCATGCTTATTTGAGGAGTACGAATAAATATAAGTACACCTGAAGGGAAATAATAATAAAATGGTGAAATACTGCGCCGCAAATAATTGTTCTAACATAGCTTACTATTGTAGGATGCTCAGGAAAACATACATATCTTAATATTTGGAAAATTGTTCTAAATGCAGTTCCTTCTTTCAATGTGTTTACAGAATGTCGGAACATTTCTTGGATAAGATTTTTTTTCCAGAAGCATATTAATCTGGTTTATACGGTTGATTTCAACAATGTATGTAAGGGTTAGGTGCCATCATATTACAGTAGATTATAATAGCAAAGTGCATAATAAAATCCTCAGACATTATCTCTATAAAAGTGTTTTATTTCAGAATAAATTACGGTAAATCATGTAATTTCCGTTTGGTACTTCTAGTTTATTCGTGAAAATATAGCTGATGGCCACAAATTTATTGCCACCACCACAAGTTGCCTTGCCATCACTACTACTAGGCCTACTAATACCAAATACTAGGCCTATTAATACCAAATATTAGACCTACTAATACCACTACTTCTAGGGCTACTAATACTACTACTACTACTACTACTACTACTACTACTACTACTACTACTACTACTACTACTACTACTACTACTACTACTACTACTACTACTACTACTAGGCCTACTATTACCACTACTAGGCCTTCTATTACAATCTCCACCACCACCACCACCAGGCCTACTAATACCACCAATTCTAGGCATACTATTACCGACTATTATCAGCAATACTAGGCCAACTATTACTACTAGGCCTACTCTTACCACTACTACTAGACATTTTAATACCACAAATACTAGGCCTATTAATTCCACCAATACTAGGCCTACTAATATCACCAATACTAGGCTTACTAATACCACCAATACTAAGCCTACTCCTACCACTACTAATAGGCCTACTAATATCACTAATACTAGGCCTCCTAATACCGTCAATACTAGACCTACTCTTACCACTACTAATAGGCCTACTAATATCACTAATACTAGGGTTACTGTTACCCTACTACTAGGCCTACTAATATCACTAATACTAGGCCTCCTAATACCATCAATACTAGACCTACTCTTACCACTACTCATAGCCCTACTAATATCACTAATACTAGGCCTTCTAATACCATCAATACTAGGCCACCTAATACCACTACTAATAGGCCTACTAATATCACTAATACTAGGCCTCCTAATACCATCAATTCTAGGCCTACTCTTGCCACTACTAATAAGACTACTAATATCACCAATACTAGGGTTACTGTTACCCTACTACTAGGCCTACTAATATCACTAATACTAGGCCTCCTAATACCATCCATACTAGGCTTACTCTTACCACTACTAATAGGCCTACTAATATCACCAATACTAGGCCTACTATTACCACTACTACTAGGCCTACTAATATCACCAATACTAGGCCTATTATTACCACTACTACTAGGCCTACTATTACCATTACTACTAGACCTCTATTATGTCACTACTACTAGGCCTATTACTACTACTGCATTAAAAAGCCTGTACTGACAGCTATATAATTAATAAATTGTTTAATGATAAAAATTTTTTCTTGTTATATTTTAAATCAGGTGTCCAGAATTTTGATGATCTCATATTTCACCACAACATTTTCTAAGCACCATATATCTTTATCTTCCCTTGATGATAGGACTAAAATATAGATTATTTTAAATATTACAGTAGTTATCTATTATTGTGGCCTTAAACAATACTGGTAATACTGAAAATTCATGTTGGCATTGCCATTATGCATTAATTCACATACTTATCCCGAGTATAAACTTATATGGGTGATTGAATTGATTTTATAATATCGCCAAAGATGAATCATATAATACTTCAATAAATACAGCGCTCTTGGTAAAAGATGTTTAAAACAGTGTCTATCAGCAGGCTACATCAATGTATTGTGGTACTGTTTCCGAATTTCGCGCCGCAAACACTCCCTTTAATGGCGGATTCTAGCCGATTCAATTTGTGACATTTTCCTTGCCTGCCACTCACGGGTATGTCTCTCTAGTATTACAAACTCTTTGTGCGTTCCAGATATTGGCTACACTCGTAAATAGTGCCGTTACATATCTGCTTTCCAATAGCTCCATGGTAACAGTCTAGCTTCTTGTGTAGGCGATTCAAAGTCGTGTACCCCGTAGGATGTAGGCGGTTATAGATGCGGAGGGATTACATACCCGGTATTGAATTTTTTGTCTATTTTGATTTTTCTTTATTGGTCTCCGAGATGTATTTCTTTATTTTGTTTAATACAAAGAAAAGGATGATGTTTGTTTATTCCTATCCAAGAAATATTTCTTTTACTTAAGGTTTATTTTTGTTTATTTCTATCCGAGAAGATTTCGTTTAGTCTTTTAAATACAAGATGCAAGAGAAAAGATTGCTATTATGTATCTAACTTGCCCTTTGTAAATATTAACTTTCTGTTAAATAATTCACAATACTGGTTATTATCAGTATACAATAATTAAAAAATGAGAATGAAAAAACAAAGTATAGACTGAGATTCGAACTCGGTACCTTTCGAATACAAGACCACAATGCTACCGACTACGCTATGCGAGAAAAACGGTGACTTCTTAAGAAGCATGTTATATATTCATCATATAGTGGTGGCAGTGGAGTGTTCGAAACATTTACGACAGAAGAAATTCGTCTGCGTGTGCACCCGAAATCTTCCGAATCGGACATAGAATCTGGAGCCCAGTCATTTTTTTTGTTTAAGAGTGTACCTTGGAATATACCCTCTTGTAAGTTGGAACACATGGAATATAAGTGGGAATATAGCTCTAAAAACTGACAATTATAGCTATTTTAAAATATTCACCATCATAAACCAGAACAGGGTTCTGTGATTGCTGTTTTATTTCTTGGTTTTGTGTTAGAAAACATATATCAATGAACGAAATGTTTAGTTTTGGTACTAAAAAAATTGTTTCGTCCACAGAACTCACACTTTGTAAAAAATCAAACCGAAATTACGTCCAGAGTTACTTAGCTACATTCTCTACAATCTAGCTACTTCAGTTTGAGTCTTCTAGGTAGCAGCAAAATTTAAAAAAAAAAAATATTCAAAGCCATTCTATGGTCAGGGTTAAAGTCTCCCATACTAAATAGCTGACTAGTGCGAATTACGAATATATTATTTGTGTAGTAAAACCCGTTTATTTCGGGTTACAATGAAATAACATATCTAAAATAATGTAAATAAATGATTAAAAAGATAAAAAAAATAAGTTAACCGCAGGTTCGAACATAAGTCCCCCTATAACACGACCAGTCTTATTCATGTGACGTGACATATTCAATCAAAGATAATTCCTCGTATTAAGTAATTTTTAATTATTATAATTTTATTTAATATTTTAGTAGCAGTATGGCGTATCTACAACGAAAGAAGCGGTGAAAATATTTGAAGCGCTTCTGATTCATGATTGGATGACGTTGAACTTACGTTTCTTTGCGTTTGTGGAAGCTAGACTTCGGTAATATCGAATCAACGCTGTCATGCGATCTTTCTTTTTAACGTTAACCGTAGTCAAATACACAGAGCTTGTATGTGACCAACTTCAACGTACTTTCCCATAACGAAACTAACGCAAAGGAACCTCGACCATAATCGCAGCCTAAAAGAACTCGATGGAACGTTCTCACATTTCAGTACACTACACTGTTTTCTGTCTTGGATTTAGATTCAAAAATAAGCGCGGCTTAAATGATACTGACTACTACCGACCCAGTGATCATAAATCATTCTGAATTATGAATTCTTTTAACGAAAAAAGTAATCTATTTCATTCAAATGGAATAAAAAATTGAGGGAGGAATACCTTACTAAATGAGGAACACGAAGTATCGTAGTAATGTGCTTAATAGTGTATTTTGTAGTTTAAAGTCTAATTATTCCTTTAAATTGTGTTTTTGAATAATAAGCAATGGTTCATTGCAGTGTATGAGGCATTAGCTCTCAAATAGAAAGGGTTATTGGTAGATGACTGCCAAAGTAATTGCAAATGGGTTTCAAGCCTGCAGGCATGATATCCACGAGCCAATTCAAAAGGGAAACAACTCAAAATTTAAAGTTCTGAGAAAACTGAAATTCAGAGCTTAATGTTGCTGTGAAAATGAAATTAAGAAACACTATTTGAAACTAACAGCATATATAGAATATGATTTGAATTTGGATTAAGTTCAGTCAGTGGCATACGCAGATTTTTTTTAAATGGGGGATTCATTATTACAATTGTTTAAAATTCACATTCTCTGTATTTTAAATTATATTATTATTATTGTTATTATTATTATTATTATTATTATTATTATTATTATTATTATTATTATTATTATTATTAGCAGCAGCAACTGTTTTTCACAGAGGAATGTGAAACTAGATCCAGGAAGAATGTTAGCAACAACATCGTCACAAGCCACTTGCGTGATTCAGTCGGTTAAGGCGCTTGCCTGCCGGTCTGAAGTTCGTTCGGGCGCGGGTTCGATCCCCGCTTGGGCTGATTACCTGGTTGGGGTTTTCCGAGGTTTTCCCCAACCGTAAGGTGAATGCCAGGTAATCTATGGCGAATCCTCGGCCTCATCTTGCCAAATACCATCTCGCTATCACCAATCTCATCGACGTTACATAACCTCGTAGATGATACAGTGTCGTTAAATAACTAACTAAAAAAACATCGTCACGCTGCGGCTGCAAAGAAAGATTTCCCAATGTGAAATTTTCACTATCCACGCGAGAATCACTACGCGACTTTTTGATTTTAAAAACATTGTAAAATCGAGCTTTTCTCTTGCTCAAACATATCGAAGAACCAAGAACGGTATTGTGAAGTTTACATTAAAAATATGAACTTCAAATGCACAAAACGTTAAGCGAACGTTTCACAATTAAGTCAGAACTCTAACGAACGGGTTAGCCCTTTACAGCATAGTGGTTGTTCAGAAGAACCACCGTTTCCTTTCTTTCTAAATTTTATGACAGATATTCCACCAAGGAACCACCTCTTGAATATACATGGAGGTGCCATCTATGTTTTGAAATTGTGTGCAGAGTTAAAATGTTGAAAAAGATTGATCGAAGCTTTTTTATGATCCATGAAATAAAAAACATAAAAAATTAATTTGTGATGCAAATTGAGTTAAATTGAGTTTAAAATCGACAGTGCACAATATTTAACATGCGCACTACCGAGCTATCGAAACAACCTTTTCAATTTCATATTGTGTCAGCTTCATTTTATTACAAGGTTGGTAGTTGGTACGAG
Organism: Periplaneta americana; assembly: GCF_040183065.1. Classification (NCBI taxonomy): domain Eukaryota; kingdom Metazoa; phylum Arthropoda; class Insecta; order Blattodea; family Blattidae; genus Periplaneta; species Periplaneta americana. Next base: position 64,471,612 of record NC_091122.1, read on the forward strand.
GCGGTATGTCTCTCTCTATAAAAAGATAACATTGCTATAATTCGAATGTGCCGCAGCACTTAGGACAAGGATTATATTGAAGGAGGGGTAGGAGGACTGTGTCTTATGTCGATATAGATTTTGTTACTCTGACAGTGAAAAATTAGTGAAAAATTTTGGATAAAAATACTTAAATCTAAATATGCCATTTTTTTTTTCAAAAAGTTCGGGGGGGGGGGAGTTCAAATCCTTTAACCTTTCCCTTGCGCACGCCTCTGAGTTGAACGATCCTGCGATTTTTCACAACATAAAGCTTAAAAATGCAGATTTCTCAAAACTTTAAATTTTGAGGTAAAACAACTCAAAATGGGTCGTCGATATTATATTCCTGTCTTGACTGCCTGCACACTTCGATAAGAAAAGATTTGACCCTTTCACTACCACTGGGGTATATATGTCCCGCAAGGTGCTCAAGCTTCACTGTTAGGACAAAACTCATTTGTGACAGCGTAGAACTCTGTCCCACTGGTTGTACACAGATTTTCTATTTACAGAATTTCCACAAGTTTCCAAAATTTGGCTGTGGACTTCAGTTCTAGAGGTTCTAACCTCTGAACGGGAGAGAATCATACATATATTTTCCCTCGAAATTACGGAACGTGCCTTATTTTCTTTGTTTAGTTGTGAGTGCATTTGCCTCTAGTGATGATACACATCAGTTTTATGCATCTTACATTTTTTATATCAGGTACAATGCATGTAATATAGTTTTATTTTTCAGTGTGACACATATAACTCACTGGTGTTATTCTTTGGGACATATTGTCCCAGCGGTATTTGATAACCTGTTGTACAGTATAGCTTATGTTTATTTTAGCTGAGCTGGACACAAAATGGCGCCGAAATGAGAATGTCTTTCTCAAGGAAAATGTTTACAAGGGATTGCTAGCAAGCAGAATGCCTTTCTTAGCGATAAACAACTGATACCATATTTCGAGAAAACTGTAGACGACCAGTGTCAGATTGTGACTTCAGTTCTGATGATGAAGTTGTGGATGTAGATTACACGCATAGTGACAATGATTGAGAGCGTACAGATGGTGAAGGCTCTACTTCGGAAGTAGAAGAGAAGAACAATTGCAATGAAGATAATGTAGAAACTTCTAATCATGATTGTGACTATGATATAATGATAATGATAATAATGGAGATAATATTGATAACAGTGATAAAAATTCTAAAACTATGTCCTCTTCAGACACCACAAATGTTTAGTCACCTATGAGTGCACAGTACCAACCTAGACTAAAAGTTAGTGCTGATAGTACTCCACTAATACTAAATCAAAGTATAAACAGATCATTCGATTATCCGGATGTCTGGTTACAGATTTTTCCTCGCAGTCTCCTTATGTATTTTGTTCAGTGTACAAATATCAGGTTAGACATTATGAAACGCGAGAAGAAAATAAATATAGCAGACACTGACCACTCAGAAGTGTTGCTTGTGTTAGGAGTAACATTAGTGATGTGCTACAACAGAGTTCCTAATTTTTCCGACTATTGGTCAACGCTTGCATCCTTAGGAATAGAGGCTATAAAAATGCTGTTTCTCGAAACAGATATCAGTTGTTGCTCTCGAAATTGTATTGCGCAAATCCTGACAAAGGGGAATCATCTTCAAATCCTATTATATAGATGATGCAATTTGCTACTTGAAGAAAACTTTTGAGAAAGCTAGAGAAGATTGTCTTTTCAAAGCACTGATGAGTCCATGGCTAAATGCAAGGAACGGTCAACCTCAAGCAGTTCCTACCAATGAAACCAATAAAGTGTGGAATAAAAACCTGGCCCGCTGTGATTGAAAAACTGGTTATCTGTATGTGTGTGTGCGTGCGTGGTTTAGATGTGTATTTCGGAAAGGATTCGGAAGCAAAAATTGTCAAAGAAGAACTCTTGGAGAACGAGTAGTGTTAAAATGTGTGGAATTGGTAAGGAAGAGTGACGCCAGGGTCGCATTTGATTTTTTTTTTCTGCCAGACTTGTGGACACTATACAGTACGCTGCAGTTGGGACATGCATATCTAACAGAAGAAACATGTAAAAATTTGATGGAAATTTGGAAAGAGCTCAATATCAGCACATGGCAATCACTTCTGGAACTATTGGTGCAAGATGGAAAGATTCAAAAGAAGTGGTACTCAGCAACTACCATAGAGTTAATGACATCCAAGTACTACGAAAGAAGAAAGATGGAAGTAGAGATGACTTACCCTGTCCAGAATCAATTGCATTCTATAATGAAATTATGGGAGGTATTGATCTCTCAAGTCCACACCTGTGGAGTAACGGTCAGCGCGTCTGCCGCGAAACCAGGTGGCCCGGGTTCGATTCCCGGTCGGGGCAAGTTACCTGGTTGAGGTTTTTTCCGGGGTTTTCCCTCAACCCAATATGAGCAAATGCTGGGTAACTTTCGGTGCTCAACCCAGGACTCATTTCACCGACATTATCACCTTCATCTCATTCAGACGCTAAATAACCAAAGATGCTGATAAAGCGTCGTAAAATAACCTACTGAAAAAAAATTGTTCTCTCAGATCAGCAAGTTGACACATACGATTTCAACAGTAAATCGCAAAAATAGTGGGGAAAAATCTTCTTCAAGATTCTTATGGTGTCTGTTGTCAATTTTTGGATCTTGTATCAAGAGATCAAACAAAAACGATTCAGTTGCTGGAATACCTTATTCTTCTTGCTGTTGGCAAAAGAAATGCAGCAGTAAAAAGGAAGAGGACATCTTATCGTCCATCATCGGCTTCAAAACTGATGTTGAATGTAGGAGATCACTTACCGGTGGAAGGCAACACCAGAAGGCGATGCGTGAGATGCAAGCACAAAAAAGAAACAAGAACTAAAATTTTATATACAATGCGCAAGCTTCCCCTATATAGAAATTGATTTGCTCCTTATCACTCATTATCTGACTATGAGATATCCTTGAAAAAATTACGTTAGTTCTAATATAAATGCCATTTATTACTTTTGATTAGTTCAGCCGTATTTTTGCAATCAGTGTACTAGAATTTGTAATAAATACTTGGGTGAATGAGAGCTGACTTCCTTCAAAACCTACCACTGGGACACATATGTCCCACAAAGAAACACCAATGGGACAAATATGTCCCAGATTCCTCAAGGCCACTCCGTGCAAGATATCATCTGGATATTGAAACGACATGCTAATTAGAGGCTTAGCAACTAGTAAATGCTAATAAATAAAATATTTTCTTTAAAATTAAAATTGGTAGTGAAAGGGTTAATACTGTGTTATGATTATGTTTTTCTGTCACTGTCTTAGTAAGAGGCTAGAGAATTTTGTGTTAAAATGTTAAATAAATGTTCTTTCTTTCTGTAGAGAACCTAATATCTTAACTTCAAACATTTAAGAACAGGTTCTGCGAACTACGACAAATTTAACAAGTAAATCGGACGACTGGTGAGAACTGGCTGAGTGACACCACTGGACAAATGCCTTATTCGCTACCAGTCATCATCGTGTCCTCCTTTCGGAAAGTCGGTTCCAAATATGCCTCCATTCGTCTCTGTCTTCCCAAGCTTTTTTCCTACTTATTTCATCCCACTTGATCCCCGTTCTTGTAAGTTCTGTTGAATTTGATATATCCATCTTTCCCGTGGTCTTCCCATTGGTCTTCTACCTTCCACTTTTAAATTTAATATTCTCTTTGGCAGTCTTCCCCTTTCCATTTCTAAGGTGCCCAAACATTTGCAATCTCTTATTTTCTAATTTCCGAGGCATAGGCCTACTTATACCAGCAATAATTAAAATTCCAGAACTTGTGCATATACGGTAGCTGAAAGCGCCACTACTTCAGGATGTAAACAGTTACTGTACCTTCCCAATAATCGGCGTGGTGGTATAGAAGGTAGGCGTCCCAACCCGTGAGTTTCTCCGTCGCCAACAATTCGCTGTACTGCTCTACCTCCACCATGTAAAAGTCTTCAGGTCGACCTAAAATGCAATATAATTCTGAGTTGAAATCTTTGTAATACGCTGATTGCTAGCTATGAAAAGAATTAATAGGTAGCCTACTGTCCGGCCGAATGGTTATATCCCGGTTTGCCCCACTCGTTTTTCCTCTCCTCTCTATATGAGCAAGTGACTGAGTTGTTAGGTTCTATTTTCTGTATGGAATTGAAAGTTTACGTAACTGTTTAAAATACTTTAAAGAAAAATGCCCCCTTAAATAAGTAACTTTCATGTTATTTCCCTTGTTTTGACGACCGTGTGACATAACCACTCGGATGGACAGTAGCATGACAATATGTACGTCACCAAACTGTTAACAATAAGTGAATTATGAAAGTAAAGTCTGAAAGGAAATCAAGAGATGAAGCGCGTTACTGCTAATATAGGTATAACGTCAAAGAAAAGTACATTCAGGGAACTGAAACAAGGGAAGTTTAGACTTTTATTAGAAAATGAAATTAATTTATCCATATTCATTTAGTTACAGATGTCTCCTAAATGTTGTGTGCTTGTGTGTACCAGAGTGCTATAAGTGAGAGTGTTATCTTACAGTTCTCAAATTTTCAACTGAAAAGGATAAGTTATATGGCTAGAAGCTACTCTTAGGCCTCTGCCACAAAATGTCTTCACGCCAACAAAGCATTCAGTTGTTTGTATTAAACACTTTGAAGTAAACGAATTAGAGACAGATAATTGTATTATTTAGTTATATCCCTTATTAGAATATTATCACCATGGCATGAACAAGCAATAAAAATTCCAAGCAGGAAAAATAATAAGCTTATATTTTAAGTAGATTGCTTGGCTTTATGATTGTAGAATAAAGGAATACCTTCAAGATATCAAAATTTCAGATAACATAGAAGAAGAAACTATCTGCCTAAAAAATTCTAGACACCAGAAAAAAAGAGGTATACTAATATTGGGTGAGGATATCAAACAGGTGATAAATGGTAAACGGAAAGCTTGTCTCTGATTTTTAAAATACAAAAAATTTGAAGATGAAATAGAATATGAAAGAAAGCGGGCAATTGTAAACGGGAAGCAAGGAAGCGACACAGAGAGAATTGGAATGATTTTGTTTCAAGATTAGAAAGAGTCTTATCTTTACCAAGACCCAAAACTTTCAACATTTTAAAGAAAATAAATTCAGAGATAAAAGAAAATGTTGTTATAAACCCTATCCCAAATGAATTCTACTTAATCACTTTAAAAATATATGGTTCCAGAAAAATATACCTCTTACATTAACGAACTCCAACAACAACACAACAACGGATGTTATTACTTATGACGAACTCACTGGAGTATTATAAACCCTCAAAAACGGAAAAGCTCCTGCTGAAAATAGTTCAAATATAGAGAGAGGTTTTTTAATTGCTAGAGAAGAATTTACTTATAGATTTTTATACTTCTTAAACAATATTTTGTCAGGATCAAAACCACCAGAAAGTTGGCAAAAGGCTATTATAATACCCATATATAAGAAAGGAAACAAAAAGCAATGTGGAAATTACAGAGGCATAAGCCTTCTCAATTCAGGTTATAAAATCTATACAACCATAATCAAAAATAAATTATCATATCTTTATGAAGACAAAATCACTGAAGAACAAAATGGATTCCGAAAAGGGAGGTCATGTTGTGAAAGATATTTTACTATGAAGATTTTAATAGAAATGCATGGAGAGTGTATTATCTAAACACACTTAGCATTTATTGAATTTCGTAAAAGCATTCGATAAAGTTAACAGTAATAAACATTCCGATATTTTATGCCATATTAATGTACCAAATCAAATGGAAGAGAAGGGAAGCAAAGAGAACAAGGGTAATACAAGCAGAACGAGGCGAAAACGGAGAGAAAAGTTGAAGACATTGAGAAAAAGAATATGAGGAGAAAAAGTTCATGTAGTGAGAACATGAGACGAGGGGAGAATTAGATTAATAGAACGAGAACAAGGGGTTTAGAGGAAGAGCAAGGGGAATAAGAGAAATACAAAGAGAACAATTGGAATATAAAGACTACAAGAGGAATACAATATTAACAATTAGAATAAAACGACATCACAGTGAATGCAAGCAGTAAAAGGGGAAATACAAGGAGAATAAGAAAAATTCAAGGAGAAGGGAGGCGAATACAACAATAACAAGGCTTATACAAGCGTTACTGAGGGAATACAATGAGAACGAGAGGAATATAAGGAGAATAATAGCCATTAAATGACAGCATAGTGAATGCGAAGAGAATAAGAGGAATAGAATGGGAACCAGGGGAATCCAACGATGTCAAGATTAAGGTAAAAGAACAACAGAAGGACAAGGAGAACAAAATTTGGGGTCGATCATTATATTTTTGGCGACATTGCAGTTTACATTGGTCTACAATTACTGTATGTCACTTTTTAACTATTTCTGCCTCTAATTTAATAGGTAGAGAAGGAACAATTTTTTCGTAAACGAGGTACCATTCATTAACAATATTATAGTGTATTCTTAAGTGAACAGTAGTTAGCGTGTGAAGTTACGTTTCTAACGTGCAGTGCAGTTTTATTAAGATGAATTAAGCACCATGACGTATTTTCAAATTGAATGTTATGGTTGTCCTGCTATCTTGTCTTGAAGGAATTGTTCCAGCTCTAATCATCATTGCATACACTTAAAATTTACTATTCCTTACGCCTGAAACAGGAACAACACCAGCGAAAACACGACCCACAACACCGGCGACACCAGTAGTAAGTCCGCCAAAACGGATTCTTCTGTCTTCTCTTCAACTTCTCTTCTTTTCTTCTGCGTTTCAACCTTTCTTGAAGACGTAGTAAATTATATGGAGATGCTAATCCTCTTGCTGCTGCTCTTGGTGGCGCTGATGATCCGAATGATGACGATGATGATACTGGTGATGGTGGTGGTGGTGGTGGTGGTGGTGGTGGTGGTGATAGTGATATTGATGAAGATGGTGATGGTGGTGGTGGTGGCGGTAGTGATTGTGATGATGATGATGGTGATTGTGACGGTGATGATGTTGATGAAGATGATGATGCAGCTGTCCTGGCGTCCACCGTACCTGTTAAGCAGAGCAAACTCAATATAACATTGAATAACGTAACTAAATTACACACTTTGAAGTTTGCTTTCCTCAAACATTTTACTTTGATCACATTACTGTGTTGTTATTAAATATTTAAAAATCCACACGTAGTTAGTGGCCAAGCCTGTAAAATAAATGTTTATTTAATTGACTTACAAATTAATGCATTGTGGTGGAGGGTATACTTTTTACATTTATTTATAATTACGGCTTGGAAGTTGATGACCTAAGAATCACAGGAAAATAAATTATAAAAAGCCTCAAATTTGTGAAAAAAGACATCAAAATGTAAAAAAAGACCAAGATTTAATAATAATGATAATAATAATAATAATAATAATAATAATATCGATAATGATTCGTAGGATCTCAGGTTTGAAGGATCGCCGGTTGTTTTGAAAGACATTCCTGTATATTGAAAAACTCTTCTCTACTTCAACTGACGTCATGGGCACATACTTAAAGTGACCAACGTCCGCTGGTGAAATATCTTAATCAAGAAGTCAGTGTTTTCACCTTGCAGAACTTTCTCGGCTTTAGACATTGACCGGTACCCAATGTTCTTTCCAGTCCTTTTTTTCATTTTCACTCTAACTTCATGTCCAATTTTTCCTACTCATTATTACAAATGTTCTTCGAAACCTTTAATATTTTTGACAGCTGAACGAATGCTGTTATCTCTTTTCTCTAGCCATGTTATTGCTGTTGCCAAAATTGAAAAGTTATCAGTAATATATGACAAACATTCCTTAATTTGAGAATCAGATAACAAGCCTTGAGAAACTCCTATAGAAGCAGCATTTTCTCTATCAATATTGTCTTCACTTGTAAGGTACAATACGCTGACTGCGAGTACTGCGGCTGTAATATTTGTACTGTTGCGTTGAATGGGAGCAAGCACGTTACACATGATCAGGAGTTAAGGTTGATACAACCATAAGACAAATACCTGCATGACAGGTTCTGGAATGTAGACTACGATTACACTGTAAATAAATTCCGTTCAAAAGAAGAAAAGGGCAATAATGCAATAAAAAGTAGAACATTTCCTAAAAATGACCAGTAAACAATAAAAGACAAAAAAAAATAAATGCAAAATAAAAGTAGACATATATCAGAAAAAAATTTGATATTTCATCAACTTCCAGCCCTATTCATCACTCATCAACTCTCCACTATTTTCCTACGTCCCTTCTGATATTCCCATCACATTCACTCTGTTTCTACTCATTGCTTCAAGTTTTCCAACTTACTTGTTACCGCTGGAGTACTTTCATTCTTCGTCGAACTTCCTTCTTCTGTGACTTGTTCCGTCATGAATTGTCCTTCCCCAGTATCCCCCTCCCGGACATCCGATTGGGGGGATAGTTTACGTCCGGAATTTTTTACCAGGGAAAGACTCATCATGCCATTATACATCCTTTCTTCTTGGGAGGTAAATATGTACGGAAGCTTCCCATTGCTGTCCGCACACCACTCTCTCTTTCGCATCTTAAAAGATCCCAGGGGGCCCCAGCGAGGAGGTGAGGAGAGTGGATTTGACTAATTAGGCCCTCCGGACTTCACCGAAATTCACCGCAAGGGTTAAATATCAGTTCCATCAGGGTTTTTGACCCGATCAGAGACCGGGAAATCCCAATTAGCCTTCGCCCCCCTTGTTGAGTGTAAAGCGTTATAAGTTCATCATTGTGAAAAGACCAACTAAGATTCTTATCGAACATGACACCAAAGAAGTTAGTCTTCAAGGATGATTTAAGGTTAAAGTTATGTCATTGAAATACTAGATATTTAAAATTAACATTATTACTAAGAAATAAGCATGAAGTTCTGTCTACATTAATAATAAGATTATTAGAACGACACCATTTTTAAGTTCACAAATACCATTAATTTATTTTCGGTTTGCACAATACCTAGATGCTAAACAGGACCAAGATGAAGTTAAACTGCTATCAAGTTTAAGTAAACTAACGCTTCCATATTATTAATTTATGCAGTGATAAGAGAAGTTGTCAAATAAATGCTAAGGAAAAATCGTGAACTCAATATAATTTATTATAGTAATACGTAGTCTAATTATATAAATTATAGAATTCTGAAAAACATTTTTAACTTCAATTTTTATTACGTGTGGAGTGGGGAGCACACAGGTAGGCATGGGGTAATTTTGATTGTGCTACTTGGTATACCTGAGTGAAAATTTTTCTACCTGAACTCACTTTTGACGTGGACGAGAAATTACATGTGAAGATTATTTTATGTGCTATGCACTTATCTTTGGACTGACACTAAAGACAGGTAGGCCTACACATTGCAAGTGTCCATGACGGTTACCACAACACAACTACCGCTCAGACAACACTTTCCATAGGCTATGCTTTACAGAATTGTCCAGTGTTATTCATATTGTAAATTTGTGTAGGTTACTGGAACAATCTTACTCTCGCCTTTCTGACTTTCTTGTGCACACCAGAAAGAGCATAGTTAAATTATAGCACATTCCATTTCCAGGACTGATCCATTAGTTACACGAAAATACTAACCAGACTGAACAGGCGCTACAAAGAGCGAACAGCCCGTCTCAACAAAATCGTAATCAAAAAGAAACGCTATGCATTCTCACACGCAATGAATACTTATTCTTCTCGAAATTCTTTCGTGGAGCGAGTCTTGAAGGGCGTCCATCTGTATGTCGGCGACAATTTCGCACGACTATCCACAAGTAGCATAATCGGAATTTTTGTTTTTGAGAGTTATGTTAGAACGAGGAGGCTAACATGAATGTGGAGATTATGAGCATGCAACTACATTATGGTACAAGATACACGTGACGTCATCAAATTTTCAAATAGCACTACATATTTTAATCATGTTACATTGATTATACACATTAAGACGAGTTCAAAAATGTATCACAATGTCACCTTCCCAATCAATAACAACAACAAAATGCGCAATGAATGCCATCAGAATGTGCTGTTTGTTGTGGTACTCCATTCATCTTGTGCATTAAGTTACACAAAACGGAAGACGACTGACGTCCGTACACGTCGTGTTTTGTGTGTTTGCTGTCTTAACATGTAAACAAGCCACAACAACTGTCGACGCCACAATTCACGTACAGTGGTCTGCACGTTCTCCGGACTTGTTGCCACACGAATTTTTCCTGTGAGGAACTGTAAAGGACAGTGTGTACCAGAACATTCTGACAACACCAGACGACATGCAGCAAAGCATTCGACAGGCTCGTGTGTCCATTCAGCCAGCAACATGCAGGGCACTTACACGGTCTTTCGGGGAACGCCTTCGAATGTGTATTAATGTGACTGGTCACCATTTTGAACATCTTCTGTTACTCTCAAAGCATAACATTATCACACTGACAGTACGTTTTTGTTTCATTTTGTTGTTGTTGATGTTGTTGTTGTTGTTGTTACTGATTAGGAAGGTCACATTGTGATACATTTTTGAACTCGTCTTAATGTGTGTAATCAATGTAACATGATTAAAGTATGTAGTGCTATTTGAAAAATTGATGACGTCACGTGTATCTTGTACCATAATGTAGTTACATGTACCAAATCTCCACTGAAAGTACGTTTTTGTTTCGTTTTGTTGTTATTCATTAGGAAGGTGACATTGTGATACATTTTGAACTGGTCTTAATGTGTGTAATCAATGTAACATGATTAAAATATGTAGTGTTATTTGAAAAATTGATAACGTCACGTGTATCCTGTACCATAATATAGTTACATGCACCAAATCTCCACATTCATGTTAGCCCTTCGTTCTAACACAACGCTAAAAAAACAAAAATTCCATACCTATCCAAACAAAAAAGTTATAATAGGTGCACGAGATAAATGAGACACTCTGTATACAGGGACTCTTGTTTACTGCACATGCGCAGTGTGTTGTAAGCGAAACGTATACAATAAAGGATATCCCATTTTTTTTCCGTATCTCTATGTACTCATAGATCTGTGGCTGATACTTTTGTACGCGGTTTGTAACAGCTGTGTTGCCTAAACCCCTAAAGACAGAAAACCCTATATTGAAGAATACACTGTTTTGTCGACGTTAAAATCTACATATTTTCACACATTCGAACATGCAACCTATCAAAAAATCTTACAAACTAATTTCAAGAATTAAGGAAAATTTTCCGTTCTAGACTTTATGATAATACAATAATTTAACATGAATATTCCGAAAGAAAAAACCTTATATTTCTAGAGTAAATGATCTTAAACCCTCAGTTTTTACTACCGCAATGCGGACCAGGAATACTGCTGGAGTTTATGCTAATTCAACTGTGACCTAAAAAGAAGATGAAAGCTGCAAGATCTTACCTTGTTGGCGAAACGTTTAATACACCATCATTAATTCCGTTCGGTATCCCATTCCTTTGTCTGGTATCCTGATGTAGCCAGATGTTCGGCTGGGTTAGTTGCAGGGTCTCACTCCAAGGGCTGCATGAAGCTTTTAGACTTCACTTTGGTTGAAAATCTTCTCTGTGGCAGGTACAGGAGATGTCTCTGTAGGCGTACAATAATGCAAGCAACTTCGATGATCGAATCAGTGAATTACTGTAAATTCCTGGAATTGTTTCGAAAGCTCTGGAAGACTTTTAAAAGCCGCCTAAAATTTTCGGAACCCTTGGAAAGTGTTCTAACACAGCTAGTGATAACCAGCGTAGATGGAGTAGGGAAAGGGACTCGTGTGCTGTGGATGTGAGTTTGATTACACTCCGACTGATTGATTATATGTGCACATATTTTTTCTTTCCACGCTCTCGAAGGCAATGCCGAAAATGTAGTGTACACAGTGCAGCTTTCCACATGGGAAGGTGGAAAGATAAAATGTATGCACTTTTTTCAAAATAAATCGATGGTGAGCTACAAGATTATGTGACCTAAACTAGTTATCAGATATGAGATTCAATATATTTCAATTTCTGTCAACGTTTAGACCGATTCGTTAATAGGAGCACCAAAGAAGAAGGATGAGTACATGTCAATTTAGCTGTTATTCGAAGGACCTGTGATCAGTTCGTGGCCCCCGTGAGACCTTTGCTATTGTGAGTTCGTAAAATAGATGAAAAATTACAAACATTTCGAAGTCAGTTGTTCATTCGTACAATATATTCCTGTTAAATTAGAGATAGATGAAGATTTTAATAACAGTTACTTGAATTTGAATTACATTTAATAATAACTGTAAAAATTTTGTGATACATATGCCAGTATTTCTTTAACATTTTCCACTGCGAATCACTTTTAACGTATTCTACAAACTTGGCGTTCTTGTAGTCCATTTCTATTTCTCTATTATTATTATTATTATTATTATTATTATTATTATTATTATTATAAGGGTACACATATTAATTTCAATGAAAGACGGGAAGCAATTTGTAAACTTAGGGAGCAAAACAATGATTTCCCAAAGAGAGCAGATGGGATACGTTATGAGTGGACACAAGTTTAATATACCGAGAGTTTTGATTACGTCACGAGGTGGGAGAAGGGGTCTTGCCTACAAGGTACAGTCGTACGCGTAGAGCATCTGATGTTACACGTGCTGTCTTAGATAGTTTTCAATACCTGTGCATTTCCTGGCGTATTTGAATTTCCTGTCTTCTTCATATTCTTCTTTATTGGTCCTTCTACACTATTTCCTGCATTTACTTTTTTTTCCTACCGCAGTCCTAAGTAGTTCTACTTGTGTTTACCGTAACTGCAAAGCATTTATTTGCCTTTACACTACAACATAGTTTACGATATGCCGGAAGAAAAGAAGCCTCGGCATGTACAATTGCAGCGATTTGTTGAGGAGTTCGGATCGCAGCACTTTTCCACGGATGGTGAAAAACTTACATGCAAGGTATGTAAAGTCGATCTGCAGGGGAAAAAGAGACACTATGTACAAAAACACTACAACTCTAAAAGACACACGGAATGTTTTAAATTGTTGACTTCGAAGAAAGTCGAAGCTATTCCCACGAGTCCAAATAGGTATGGAATGTGATTTCTACCAAGACTTGTGCCACATGTTCGTTAGGGCAAATATTCCATTTAAAAAACTGGAACACCCATGTGTCAGATCGTTTTTGCAAAAATATACAGGTAGAACACTACCCCGACAATCTACTCTGCGTACGGGTTATTTAGCAAAATGTTATGAAGATGTCTTACGTGAAATTAGAGAAACCTTAAAAGATGAAAAATTGTGGGTATCTATAGACGAAACGATACATATCGCTAATGTTATTGTTGGGGCACTTCAAACTGAAGGTGTGGGGAAAAAAGTTTCTATTGACATCCGAAGAGGTAGAGAAAGTAAATAATGTTACCATTGCAGCTCTGTTTGAAAAATCAATGCGATTATTGTGGTCTGACGAAATGAACGCAGAAAATGTTCTTCTCTTCGTAACTGATGGTGCAGCTTATATGATAAAAGCAGCAAAAAAACTTCAAGAATCTTTTCCTAGAATGATACATGTAACGTGTGTAGCTCATGGCCTACTTCGCGTAGCGGAAGAAATTAGAAAGAACTATACTGATGTAGATAGGTATGTTTCTAATGTTAAAAAAATATTTTTGAAAGCTCCTTCACGGGTAAAGACATTTCATAAAATGGCGCCTGGAATTCCCTTGCCTCCACAGCCATATATTACTAGATGGGGAACTTGGTTGGACGCGGTTATATATCATGCTGAACATTATGAGAACAATGTCGCTGTGATCAATCAATTTGATGCCAATGCGAGCCAAGCAGTTCTCACTGTATAAATGCTGATTTCTCCACAATTACATGATGGTATTTTGTTTATCTGTGATAATTTTAAATGTGTGTCTACAACTATAAAACAGAATCTTCCGATTTAACCATGAAAGAAGCAATCAGGTTTGTAGAAGAACTAGAACAGTCACTGAAACAGGTAACGGGAGAGATTGGTGAAAGAGTGCAATAAAGGTTGGAAAATGTCCTAGCAAAAAGTACAGGTTATTCCGTAATGTGTGATATCAGAGAGAAACTAACAAGGAACGAAACAAATGGAAATAGTAACATAGCATATTTCAAGTTCGCCCCGATCACATCATGCGATGTGGAAAGAAGTTTTTCTCAGTACAAACGCTGCTTCACGGAATATCGTACCAAGTTCACCTCTGAAAGCTTAATGAAGTAGGCTATGTTGTCGTGCACTGTAACAAATGCAGTCATGAAGAAGAGCAAAGTAATACAAAGTAAAATACTATCATCTTCTCTTTTTAATTTTGCTCTAAAATATGCCATTGGAAAAACCAGGAAAACATAGAGGTTCGGAATTGAACAGATTATATCCGCTTATTGTTCATACGAATGACATGAATATGTTAGGATAAAATCCACGAACTCTTAGCGAAAACACGGGAATTTTAATTGAACAAATAATGAGATAGGTTTGGAAGTAAATCCCGAAAAGACAAAGTAGGCCTATATGATTATGTCTCGTGACCAGAACATAGCACGAAATAGAAATATAACAATTATAAATTTATCCTTTGAGAAGGTGGACAATTTCAAATATATTCGAGCAACAATAACTAAATATATAAATGGGACTCGAGAAGAAATTAAACGCAGAATAAATTACGGAAAAGCCTGCTATTATTCGGTTGAGAATCTTTTGTCGTCAAGTCTGCTTCCAAAAAAACTGAAAGTTAGATTTTATAAAACAACTATGTCTAATATCGCACTCGGCGAGGATTCTCTTGCGAATACTGAATCGACGTTTATATTCTAAAATGTAAGAACAGTTGGAATAAGAGCAGTTTGGCTGCAAGAAGGGTGAAGGTACGAGAGATGCAATTGGACTGCTACTGACAATAGGCGAAAGATACCTAGAGAAGAATAAAGAAGTGTATGTAGTATTTGTGGACCTAAAAAAGGCTTTTGACAGACGGAATTTGGAATAAACTCATGGGGATCCTAAAGAAAATTGGCGTGGATTGGAAAGAGAGAAGACTGTTCAGTAATTTTTACATGAAACGAGTGAAAGTCAGGATAGGAGAAGAAATGTCAGAAGGAAGTGAAATTGAGAGAGGAGTACGTCAAGGATGTCTTTTATCACCTACCCTGTTCAACATCTACTTGAAGGATTTAGTAAAGAACTGTTTTCAGAACATGGAAAGAGTGATAGTAGGAGGAAGAATAAAGTGCATAATATTTGCTGATGATATGGCGTTGTTAGCAGAAGAGGAAATGAGACTAATGGATATGTTATTGGAACTAAATGACAGCTGTGAACAATATGGAATAAAGATAAATGCAAATAAGACGAATAGCATGGTCATAGGAAGACAAATACAGAAGATAAACTTTCAAATTCTAAATGAGGCAGTAGAGAAAGTGGACAGCTTCAAATACTTAGGATGTACTATAAGCAGTAACATGAGCTGCTGCCAGGAAGTCAAAAGGAGGATAGCAATGGCCAAGGAAGTTTTTAATAGAAAAAGGAGCATCTTCTGCTCACATTTTAAATAAATTCAATTCATACATATTTACTATTTTTTCTAAATGCACCTCTATAAACGATAGTTTTTGTTATTTAAACGTAATCAGAGTTTGTATACAAATCGAATATGCTACCTTCAAGCTCTGCATAAAGTTTCATGAAAATACATTAGGTAGGAAAGAGTTTATAAATTTTGTTTAAATTCACCCCTATAAAGAGGTTGTTTCCCTTACACAAACGTAATCACAGTTTGTACTCAGATCAAATAGCTACCTTTAAGTTTTGCATTAAGTTTCATGAGAATATGTTAGATAGGAAGGACGTTATTAATTTTGCCTAAATTCACCCCCTGTAAAGATGTAGTTCCTTTACGCAACTGTAATCAGAGTTCATACTGAAATCAAATACGCTACCTTAAAGTTCTGCATAAAATTTAATGAAAAATCTGTTGACTAGAAGAGAAGTTTTTAATTGTGTCCAGCTAGATTAAGAAAATTGCACATTGTGCGATGGTGGGCTTATGTGAGGGCAGCAATGAACCTCTGGATTCTAAAAGCCATTTGTAATTCAATATTAATATTATTATAATAATAGTTAATTTTTATTATTATTATTATTATTATTATTAAATTTAAATGTAGTAAAATATATTATTTTAATAATAGTAGTTAATTTTATTATTATTTTATTATTATTATATTTAAATGTAGTAAAATGTATTATTTTATCAGGAATAAATTGGTTTTAAGTACACATTACAGCGGCTAACCCAAATATGTAATTACTGTAGGTGATAAAATATGCGTAGGCCTACCTTACCCTATAATTAATATGTACCACCTGTATATTTTAATCCCACATTTTAGAAAGGAACTAAGTCAAAATATACATTTTTTGTGATGAAATAATTAATACATCCATGAAGCATTGATTTGCAAAGAAAGGAACTTAGTCAAACCTTCCCCTGTATCTCTGACATCAAGTTGATATTTATAAAACGGGACTGGTACACTCGTATTTAGCCTATACATGAAAATAACTTTCTTTGCTCTCCTAAAATATAGCAAATTTTTTACTTAGTTCCTTTCTAAAAAATACTATCCTTTGTAATATTAATACATTTCTCACTTTCATTAATTGATCATGAATTAACGCAACGCAAATCAGATACAGTCCTATTTGTGGTACCTATGAGAAGATTTTGAAGTTTCATTAGTGTTAGAATTATTATTATTATTATTATTATTATTATTATTATTATTATTATTTAGTGAAGTGGGTGTAAATGTAGAATTGAAACTATGTTAATAATGCACAAAAAACTTGCATTCAGTGGCGGTCCGCAGTGCCCCACCTAATATTTAATTTTAACATTATTTCAGCATTTGATTATCGAAGAACATTAATAAGATAAGTTATTTTTATTTATTCCCCATTCCTATTGTGATAGCATATTTGAATATTTTGCTTCGTTCCTGGAAGTTAAGCAGCACTCCTAGAGCGGTAGAGCCTGCCTTCATCCTGGAATGTAGTCTAACCCTCCTTGATAAAAGTGCCCTGTGTTTAGATCTGAGTTATGTAAGAGGTGAATGGCGGTGTGGAAGGAGATATATTAGCGTATTCCGAATCTCACCGGTCCGGTGGCATCAATGACGTCACGTTGCAGCGAAATAAGGAACAAAACTTCTGGAAGGATCGATGGTTGTCATGGCGACTGTACAAGTTGTTGTCTGTGCTACGCTAGCAAAATTTTGCGAAATTTTCGTACTCCCATCTCGTTCAAAGAAAAGATAGTATAAACAATTTATTTCTTGAACCGGTAGTAATAACGGGTCCGTTGACATGTTCGCTCATATGCCATTAACATATTGTTTTTACGTTGTGCTCATTACAAACAATACAGCAGAACTAAAGCAGTACACACCGCCATGACACAACAGTGCACGATGTTATTCGTCTGCTAATCCCCGCCCTATACAAGAACCAATCAGATTCACTGATGGCGGCTGATGGAGACTGCCACCACTTCTGCAAGTTGATCGCACCGGTGCGACACCGGTGGAGCATCATTGACGTCATCGGTGGAATTCGGAACACCGTGATGCCATCGGATTGCTCACCGGTGAAATTCCGAATATGCTCTATGCGAAAATAACACGTGTTTGGGGCACTCTCTGCAGGACTCCACTATGCCAGTCTGTCTAAACAGAGCAAAGAGTTTGTAATACTTACTAGAGACACATACCCGTGAGTGGCAGGCAAGAAAAATGTCACAAATTGATCGGCTAGCATCCGCCATTAAAGGGAGTGTTTGCGGCGCGAAATTCGAAAACAGTACCACAATACATTGATTTAGCCTGGTGATAGACACTGTTTTAAACATCTTTTACAAAGGATGAGTCGTGATGAAATAAACATGAATGGCAGAGGAGCGCTACATTTATTAAAGTATTATAATGATTCATCTTTGGCGATATTCTAAAAAATAAACTCGGGATAAGTATGTGAAATATTGAATAATGGTAATGTCAACACTAATTTTCAGCATTACTAGTATTGTTTTAAGGACATAATAATGGATATTTACTATAATATTTAAAATGATCTATATTTCAGTCCTTTCATGCAAAGGAAGAGGAAGGTATATAGGGCTTAGAAAATATTTAGTGGTGAAATATGGGAACCTAAAAATTCTGGAAACTGATTTAAAATATAATGAGAATAAATTTTATCACAAAACAACCTATTCAAGTTAGAGGTCAGTACAGACTTTTTAATACAATAATTAGTAGCGGTAATAGTAGACCTAGGAGCAGTGGTAATAGTAGGCCTAGCAGTAGTGGTAATAGTAGGCCTAGCAGTAGTGGTAATAATAGACCTAGTAGTAGTGGTAATAATAGGCCTAGTAGTAGTGGTAATAGTAGGCGTAGTAGTAATGGTAATAATAGGTCTAGTAGTAGTGGTAATAGTAGGTGTAGTAGTAGGTCTAGTTTTTGTGGCAATAATAGGCCTACTAGCAGTAGCAATAGTAGGCCTACTAGTAGTGGCAATAGTAGGCCTAGTAGTAGTGGTAATAGTAGACCTACTAGTAGTGGTAATAATATGCCTAGTAGTAGTGGTAATAGTAGGCCTAGTATTAGTGGTAGTAGTAGGCCTAGTTTTTGTGGTAGTAGTAGGCCTAGTTTGTGTGGTAGTAGTAGACCTAGTTTTGTGGTAATAGTAGGCCTAGTAGTAGTGGTAACAGTAGATCTAGTAGTTGTGGTAATAATAGGCCTAGTATTAGTGGTAGTAGTAGACCTAGTTTTTGTGGTAATAGTAGGCCTAGTAGTAGTGGTAACAGTAGATCTAGTAGTTGTGATAATAATAGGCCTAGTAGTAGTGGTAATAGTATGCCTAGTATTAGTGGTAGTAGTAGTCCTAGTTTTTGTGGTAATAGTAGGCCTAGTAGTAGTGGTAATAATAGACCTAATAGTAGTGGTAATAGTAGGCTTAGTAGTAGTGGTAATAATAGACCTAGTATTAGTGGTAATAGTAGGCCTAGTAGTAGTGGTAATAATAGACCTAGTAGTAGTGGTAATGGTAGGCCTGGTATTAGTGGTAGTAGTAGGCCTAGTTTTTTGTGATAATAGTTGGCCTAGTAGTAGTGGTAATAATAGGCCTAATAGTAGTAATAGTAGACCTAGTAGTAGTGGTCGTAATAGACCCAGTAGTAGTGGTAATAATAGGCCTAGCTAGGCCTTCAGCTATATTTTCACTAATTTCTTTGCATTTAATACAACCAAAAACAACTAGAAGTACATACTATACAAAACGAAAATTACATGATTAATTCATTTATTGCGAAACAAAACAGTTTTAGACAGATATAGTCTGAGGATTTTCTTATGCACTCTGCTATTATAATCCACTGTAATGTGATGGCAACTAACCCTTACATACTTTGTTGAAATCAACCTTATAAACCTGATTAATGTGTTTCTGGAAAAACTTTATCCAAGAAATATTCCGACATTCTGTCAACACATTCAAAGGAGGAACTGCATTTGGAACATTCTTCCAAATATTAAGATATGCATGCTTTCCTGGGCATCCTACAATAGTAGCTATGTTCGAACAATTATTTGCGGCGCAGGATTTCACTATTTTCTTATTATTTCCCTTCACGTGTACTTATATTTATTCGTACTCCTCAATAAGCATGAACTGCTTGCACTCCTGACGAAGCATCAACTCTCTTTAATGGCGGCCGAACAGCGGTTCAATTTTGTACGCGAAACTAGCGCCGTTGGTGTCTCTAGTTATGTATTACAAACTCTTTGAAACAGAGAAAGAATCCTACCCTCCATCTCTCTCATTTTGAAGATGGGCTGAGTTTCTGACCGTCCACTTGTAGTGGTACTCACTCCACCCACCCTATGTAAGGTACTTCAACGACATCCAGATTTGTTATCAGGCAGTCATGTCAACTTTCCAGGTCCATTGTGTTTAGCTAAAATAACGAGTGAATCACACGTGTTTTAGTGCGAACGAACGATTCGTGTGTATATGTGTAATTTTACAGGGAACGGAATTTGGAGTAGTAAAAGCTAGTATTGGCATCTACACAGTCATTTGTTTACAACCCTTTATACCAAGTCCTCCCCTCCATGCCATACTCGGAGCTCTCTACAGGTCAACAACAGGTGAACGGGACAGTTGTCGCATAAGAACCTCAACTTGCAGGTTTGCAGTTCAGAGTAGTGAAGTGCAGATACAATGCCGAAAGTGAAACCAGCTAACAATACAAAATTGAAAGAATATATCTGGAGTATGGAGAAACTGTCTTCATTATTGCGAATGAACAACTATTCTGCCAGCCTTGTAATAGTGACGTGTCATGTGATAGGAGTTTCAATGTTTAGCGTCATGAGAACACAAATAAACAAAGAAGCTTGGACGAGAATAGAAGAAAGGTTACAGCAAGGTTCCAGTACCCCAGTGCATTCATTTTATGAAGAAATGTGTGATGCATTTATTTGTGCGAACATTCTACTCAGCAAATTAAAAAATAATAAACTGCACACATTCTTGGAAAAGTACACAGAAAGAACTATTCCGGATGAGTCTATATTGCATAAAGTGTATGTGAATAAAGTGTACATGACAACTGCTTGGAAGAAATTAGAAGTGAATTACAGGATGAAAAAATCTGGGTTTCTGTTGACGAGACAACTGATTCCTTTGGTCGCCATATAGCTAATGTCATTGTTGGTGCAATGAACCCAGATGAACCTGGATAACCATATCTTTTGACGTGTGAGATTCTAAAAAGTGTAAATTATTCTACCGAAGTGAACTTTTCGACAATGCAATGAAAATGCTTTGGCCATAGATATAAAACATGGAAATGTTCTGCTGTTCATTACCGATGCTGGAACTTGTATGGTAAAGGCAGCAAAAGTGTTGAAATGTACATATAAAAACATGGTTCACCTAATGTGTCTAGCGCACGCTTGCCCTAGGTTGCAGAGGAAGTGAGATTAAACTACCCTAAAATCGACAGATTAATTCAAATATGAAAAAAAATATTTGTAAAAGCTCCAGATCGAGTATCAAAATTCAGGAAACAATTTCCTAAATTGTCGCTTCCCTCATGTCCAGTTCTTACGAGATGGGGGTCATGGTTAGAAGCTTGCATTTATTACGAACATCAACTCCAATCTGTGAAGAAAGTGGACCAGTCTTTCGATCCCGACGATGCGGCTGCGATTCAAATATGCCAGGAACTGCTAAATGATGGAACAATTGAGAAAGAAGTTATGGATATTAAGTCAAATTTTGGATTTTTACCGGATGCCATTATTCAATTAGCAAAGTCAGGAGTAGAACTAGTTGAGCAAATAAATATTATGGGGACTATTGTAAGTAAACTGAGTGCAGTAGAAGGTGAAGTAGGAAAACGTGTTCGTGAAAAAATGAACAGAGTTTCGATTAAAAATGACGGGTACAGTATTCTTAGTCGGATTTCAGATGTACTAACAAAGACGTGTCCCAATGACGTCATTCAACATGTGAATTAAATTGACGTATCTTTTTTCAAATACTCTCCAATTGTTTCTACAGTTGTAGAGCGGAGTTTTTCCATGTTAAAAAATTTCCTTCCTTGCAACAGAGCAAAGTTGTCTTTTGAAAATGTTAAAGTGATATTGACAATTTGTTATAACAAGGCACAGCAGGATTGTTTCATCACCAAAACATAGCATTAATTGAAAATGTCATTTCGTTTGGTTCTAAATTTCGTTAAACATTTAATGATACTATATTAGGCTATATTGTAAATATTGTACTATATTGTATATATTGTAAATACTGTAGTATATGTTGTATACATATTGTCATCTTTCATGATATTGTGAATAAGGTTATTTAATTTAACACGCTCCTGACAGAAAAACATACATATGGGCTATTCCATATGAAATCGATCAGTAAAAAACCTCGCATTTTTTTATACTCTAATTTTTTCCCTATTTATAGAAGGTGCTGAGGAGAGTGCATTTGCAAAATATACTATCGAAAGTCAAACGGTTTTCGTATTGTTGAGCGACAAATTTAGCGTATTTTAGAAAAACAAGCCTTTCAGCTCTCAGTACTCTGGAACCTTTTACTGCAGAACATTGAACGAGAGCTCATTTTGAAACTGACATTTGGTAGGTTATGATAAGAAGTAATCCTTATTTTGTGTAGAGAGGTAGATAATCTGATTTTACTTACTTTTAGGCTTTTTGATCATTTGTAAAAAGGTAAAAAATATTGAGAAAAAAACCTTGCATTATTAAGAGAAATTCGGCATTGTTTGCTTAGTGGTACGGCAATAAGTTTCGAGGGTATTAAATAAATTATTTTCACACGCCTAGACTTGAACGCCGCACTACCGCAAACACTGGCCTAGAGATGATGATAAGCGAGCCTTGGGAGGATGAGTCATGCCACCCTCTGAGACAACGATGTGACATGTTCAGTCTCCAATACGCGAGCAAAAGTAGTCAAGTTGCGTGTCATTTTATAAGTGCAAGTGTTGTGACGCAGTATTTTCAAGTTTATATTTATTAATATAAGGTGTTCGCTAAGGCATATTTGTGAAATCATTGCGGTAAGATAAAGTATTTCAAAACAATATCGATCAAATTATTGAGTTAAATGCGTGTATTTAGTGAGTGCTTCCGTAATATAAACATTTTCTACAATGTAACAAAATTTATTTCACAGGCTGCTTAAAATGGAGGACAAATCTTACTCAGGTACCCGCTGCTTCAATCCCCTTCAACTTACGCGTCACAAAAGAGTCAATGTTAAAGGGCTTCGGAAAGTATCCCGTTCGATTGCAGAAAAATTTGGCATAGCTGAAAAGTACCAAAACATAATTCGATTATGTACATATTGCAGATTGAAAGTAAATAAATCACATTCTTTAGATAACGCAATTCAATCGAGAGAAGTCATAGAATAAAATGTTCAGTCAACTTGTAGTGTTCAAAGTGTTCAAGTTGAGAGTAGTGGTAGTAACAGCAACAGTAATAATGAAGAATCGGGTAAGAGTGAAACGGAATGTGTTGACAAGGCAACCCTTACTACTTTAAACGAAACACTCACTGTGATTGGCGTGAGTCCGGTGAAAAAGAAGAAAATATATCAGAAAAAAATATCCCCAAACTAAACTAAAACAGATAGAGACGTCACTGAAAGAAAAGGTTTTCCATCAGTGTGATAACCAGATAATGAAATCCTGGAGAACCTTAAAACAGCGTTCTGCTTGGCCCAAGACAGAAAAACCAAAATTCAAATCCTCACCGTTCTCCCTTCTTCGTGGTCCGTTAGGAAGAACCAGAGTTACTTCGCAGCAACCAGACATATGATTTCCATCGCGAAGGACTTTAATATAAGAGGTCTAATTATGTGTACTCCAGAAAGCAAAAAAGGTCGCGGACTTCCGGTTATGACAACAAAATTAGTTCAAAAGTTTTACGAATCAGAAGAATTTAGTAGAACTATGCCTGGAAAAAGGGATTTTGTAACAGTCAGAGAACATGGCAAAAAGAAGCAGGTACAAAAACAAATTGGTGCTTTGTAATCTTTCGGAACTCTACAGAAACTTCAAGGACAAACATCCTGGTGTTAAAATTGGATTTTCTAAATTCGCCTAATTAAGGCCACAGCATTGTATTTTAGCCGGTTCGTGTGGTACATATACTGTTTGCGTTTGCATGCTGCATCAGAATGTAAAGTTAATGATAGATAGTGCAAAACTTCCAGAACTAACCAAAAGTGGAGAATGAGGCCTACCTATAAAATGCTACCAAGATTGTATTGCAAGAATCATTTGCAATCCACCACAACCGTCATGTTATTTTGATATGTGTGCTGAGTGTCCCGGAACATTAGATTTAGAAACACAACCACAGTCTGTTTTTGACGAAGCTTTGATAAACTCAATTTCATGTAAACAGTGAGAAGCTACAGACAAAACAACATTAGAAAGCCTGGAAAAGTGTACAGATGAATTTATAAATGTGTTAATTGGAAAGTTAGATGCACTCAAGAAACATTCATTTATTGCGAGGCAACAAAGAATGTTTTATGAAGAAACAAAAATTAATCTAAAGCATTGGGAATTCTTAGTGACACTAGACTTCTCTGAAAATTATGCTTTCATTATTCAAGATGAAGTACCTGGTTTCCATTGGAACAACAATCAGGCAACGGTACATCCGTTTGTAGTTTATCATAGGAACAATGACACTGAGAAATGTGACTCTTTTGTAGTTATATCCGATTGCCTGAAACATGATACTGTTGCAGTCCATCTCTTTCAAAAACAATTAATTAATTTTCTGAAACAGAAGTATGACAAGGTGGAGAAAATATTCTATTTCAGTGACGGTGCTCCTTCTCAATATAAAAACAAAAAGAATTTATCAATCTGTGCTACCATGAAGAAGAGTTTGGTATAAAGGCAGAATGCCACTTCTTTGCTACTTCTCATGGAAAGGGATCGTGTGACGGAATTGGAGGAACAATAAAACAACAAGAAGCTACAGCCAGTCTCCAACGTCCAATTCAATACGAAATCACCACTCCGTTAGAATTATTTCAGTGGGCAGCAGCGAATTTGACCACAGTAACATTCTGCAAAGTCAGCAAAGAAGATTATGCAAGGGAGGCTAAGGAGCTGGTGCCCAGATTCGAACGCGCACGCACAGTGCAAGGGACTTTGTCGACACACGCCTGCATTCCTGTCTCCAAGTCAAAATTTGTGACAAAAAAATATTCTTCTGCAGAAGGGGGAGTGGAAGTCCTTTGCAAGAAAGAGCAACATTTGGTGAGTAAATGTTTGGGTGCAGTCTTCTTTCTTTCGTCATTTTACTCCTGTGTTTATGAAAGCCTGTGATAAAGCTAGCCCAGCCATGCGCTGCTAGACGACACTTTCGTGTTTACGTCTACTGGCCCTGTTTCCCTCGGCTATCTCCCGACTGTCAGCTGGTTAGTTCACGCGCGTACTATTTATTTTCTTTATTTGATATTTTCAATACTTTCTTATCAACGAACCACCAGTAAAAAATATGTGTTTATTTGTACTTTCAATGCGGAATCTAACCATGTATTTTAAAAATATTTTTTTGTGGCCAAAGGCGTCTTAGTGAAGAAAAATCTAAATTTCTCCATTTCCATAAAAAGTAAGAAAAACTGTTTACATGTCAATATAAACTTTAAGTTCTCAGTATCAAAATAAACCATGATTTTGATCATTGGGTGAAAGGGTTTCGGAGCCGCAACAGTTTAAATTTCCTAATTTTATGAAAATACGATAAATTTAAATATTATTAATTTAAACACTATTAAATTCTGATGTTAAATGTTATGTTTTATTTAACGACGCTCGCAACTGCAGAGGTTATATCAGCGTCGCCGGATGTGCCGGAATTTTATCCCGCAGGAGTTCTTTTACATGCCAGTAAATCTACTGACATGAGCCTGTCACATTTAAGCACACTTAAATGCCATCGACCTGGCCCGGGATCGAACCCGCAACCTTGGGCATAGAAGGCCAGCGCTATACCAACTCGCCAACCAGGTCGACTATTAAGTTCTGATGCTTCAAACTTTGCAGAAAGCATTATATCACAGTTGTCTACGGACAGAAAAAGTTTCATTGTGTTTAAAAATTGCAAGGTCAATTTTCTCTATATTTCGGTCTGTGACAGGCTCATGTCAGTAGATTTACTGGCATGTAAAAGAACTCCTGCGGGACAAAATTCCGGCACATCCGGCGACGCTGATATAACCTCTGCAGTTGCGAGCGTCGTTAAATAAAACATAACATTTTTTAACATATATTTCGGTCGATTTGAGATGGAATAGCCCATATACAGAGGTGAGTTGCATACAGAAGACAACTGTCTATCAACCATCAACATTTCTACTGACACGCAAGGATGCAGAGGTTGATATTTAATTATGTACATTTGTATATTTGTAATGTTATTTATTGGTGTCTTGTGACTTGCCAAGAAAAACACATGTAGTTGAAAATGAAATGCAGATTATGTATGTAGGCCACTATATGTCATTAAATTATTCCATATGTTTATTCTGAAATACGTTTACAGCGCGTTGCGTGTAAGTTTGCATGAAGTGGACTGTACTCGTCCATGCTCTGTGACGCAGCTCGCTTGACAGTCACTGAGCTACAAATATCTATACTACGTTTCACCATTCTTTATAATATTCCAAATCCCTTTCCCTGGACTAATTACAATAGGCTATAATATTGTGAACAATGAACAGAGTAAATCAATTGATGAACGCACAATTTTTCCAAGGCGATATGAAGAAAAATTGTAAATAAAAAGGTTGGGACCCGAGAGGCCGATTTAAATATAACTCAGTTAGTGAATAAGCGGTTGGGGAAACTCACTAATCGGCATTTCAATAAGGAAAAAAAAAAATGTTCCTAGTTATGTGAATGTTCAGTAAAAAATTATTGTTTATTTTCCATGCATCTTGTTCAGAGGCGAAAGTAGTTGGATAAAAGTAGGGTAACCGACTTGAAACATTTATCTGAAAGGATTTCTGAGCACGAATCTTCAAAATTGTAAATAAATAATGCTACTGACTTGGAACTTACAGGCAACGTCAGCATGGGTAATACTCACCTTGACACTGCGTATTAGCAATCTGCAAGACGTCACAGTCAAGAAGTAGGCCTAGATAAAAACAGGCATATTCTTTCGAAAATGATTGACTGCATTAAATTTTGCGGTATATTTGAACTCGCACTGCGTGGACATGACGAAACACAAGAATCACAAAATAGCGGTATTTTTCTAAGCTTAGTGAATATCATTTCGGAACTAGATAAAAATACATTGTTGAGCGACCATCTAAATAATGCTACAGTATTCAATGTTGACAGTAGTAGAAAGAATCTTTGTCACATTTCAACAAGAAAACTATTGATCGATTTGCGCGACCGAAAAACAGACGAATGAATTTCTTGTACAAATAAGTTGTTAGTGTAATTTAATGTAAATAATGTGACCTGTGAACATATTACCGGTGTTAGTTATGTGGACAAGTATCTCATGAATTACAAGGAAGGAGGAATAGGTACAACGAAAGGAGAACACATTTAAAACTCTTCCCTTGCTATATATTTTACCAGTTTTGTGAAAAAAAGTGTCATATTTTTTTTATTTTCGTAAAGAGGTCATTTAATATTGGAGAATCACTGCACATCACTAATTTTCTTACATACCTAAAAAATCACTATGAAATAGACATACATTCATACCTGAATTATTACCCCGAGTTAGCTCGTGCACCTTGATTCCAGCTCTGGTAGTTGTCCCACTTTGATTTTCTCCTGAACTATTTACCAACTTATGTTTTTTTATGGATTAATTTATGAGGTACAATACCAGTGCTGTTATCAAGGCGTTAAATGTTGCTTGTCGTATGACAGACTCGAAAGCAGGGTATTACGCACAATGGCACATTGCATTCCGGACAGCAGTATCTGCTCTCCTATATGAGAGCGTTTTAGGAAGAATGGTGTAGCAGTCATTGAATATTTGTAGCAGTACATCTGTTCTTCAGGTTTGTGAATAATGTTCTGCAGTATCACTATGCCCAAAAGTACACGTATTTCAGAGTCTGTAGTAGGCCGCCACGAATTATTTTCAGCATTCTGTGAACACTTATTAGCATGCCGAATCGTCTCCTCGAATGTAATGTTGATGAGGTCATTATTAAAGAATAATTTTAAAAAATTGAGAATTATCGTTATCAGAAAAAATGTTAAAATTTCAGGGAATGGGGACCTCGGAGGTGTAGAAGAAATGGTGGCAGATGTCTTCTATTCAAACCATTGTCGAAAAGACGCGACATCAACTGATCTGAATTTGTCTGTTGGTCTGTAACTTTGTCTTATGATATCAATGTTTCATTTCCTAATCTTCTAAAGGAATATATTTCTGATCAAAAGTTTCGAAATCACTAACTTGATCCATCTTTACACAAAACAGCACAAAAAAACACGAAACACAAACAGAAACCGCCAAAACTAACTAGCATCTACTCACTACTGTGTGTGAATACTATATGAGCATAGAATTCCATTCGCAAGGAAGAAGTACAAAAAACACCACCAGATATAGCAATATCACTAACTTCTGTAGCCATCTAGTGAGGAAACGTATATATTCGGGATATAATCCTTAGCAGCGAAAATGGGACTCAAACGAGTTAACTCGGGTTAATAAAGTTTGACACAAGTTAGCAACCCGAGTTAACTCGGGTTAATCAGGGAAGTGGTTAAGGTGAGGCTCTATTGTTTAAAATAGCATCGTAACTAGTCCAGATTTGTTTAACATAAATAATTTGTTAATCGTGACTTTTGCATGAAATGAACGTAGACCTATTTATATTGCATGAAGAACGGAATTCAAAATAAATTATTGAGGTGCTGCCCCACAAAAATATATATGCACTAGCCGCCACTGCTTGCATTTTCAATTTATTTTAAAGTGCACATTCGTTATAAACAGGGACGACACTTTGTCCCAGCATGGACGGATTTTAGGTTGGTTGTTGCTTGCCTATATTGACGTCACGGAGGCCATGGGTTCGAAGGTACTGCATTGTGAAAGGAAAGGGCAACCTGTGTGTGCTGCACCGGAGCACGAACGTACGGACGTTTGATTTGTTTAGGATTCGAACCTATGCTGCTCTCTGCCGCTGCCTACTTCTTGTTTTTAATTGTAGTGGCTAACCTACAGTTCCTACAGTACTACTGGTGCCGTTGTTACTTAATGGCAAGGCGGTTGTGATCGTGACTCTGTGTGCAGTAGTGTAAACATAATACAATGTAGTCAGACAAGAGCTCTAAACTGAATGCAATTGCAACTGCGTTTGGAAGTGAGTATATTAGTGTGGAGAGCGATAATATAAGCTGTAAAGTGTGCAAAACAGAACTAAAGGTTCTTAAATATTTGCGAAAGCACTGTGAAACGAAAAGCATAGTGAACGTTTGCCGTTATTTCTCTAATCTGCACGGTTTACAAACTTTGAGTTTTATAATGATTTGTGCGAGATGATGATATCGGCGAATAATCCAATACGCAAGCTCAGTAATCCACATTTTCAGCGGTTTATGGAAAAATACACGTCTAGAAAATTGCCTAGTATAACATCAATGCGTACAACCTATTTATCGTCTGTATATGAAAAAACTCTGATCCCATTCGGACAGCTATAGGCAGTAACAAAATATTTGTATCTATAGGTGAGACATCGGATGCTGTGGGACGATAAGTAGCTCACGTTGTTGTAGGAGTGATGTCTTCCAATGAACCAGGAAAGAAATTTTTGTTGGCATCAGAAATACTAGAAAAAGTAAACAGTGCAACTATTATTAATCTTTTTGAGATGCACCTACAGTTTATGTGCATTCAAATCACCAACCACTCTTCATTCAGTGAACAGTTGGACCTCCTTTTGTTTCTATTGCATCCCTCATGCTTTTAGGGATTGTTTGTACTAGTTTTTTTTTTTTTTTTTTTTTATCTGACTCAATGTTGCCCCATTCTTCTAGAATTTTTCCTCAATTGTTGCTTGCTCCTTATCTTATCTTTTTTCAGCTTTAGTTTTATTTAATCTCATAAATGTTCTATGGCGTTCTTGTCGGGGAATGGTGAAGGAGTGTGGAGCTGTTTTTTTGTACTGTACAACAACCAGAGCTTCACATTTGAGGCAGTGTGTTTAGGGTCATTGTCTTGATGAAAGATAAATGTCTCACTGATGTTGAGTTTTTTAGCATTGTCGTGTAGGTTTTCCTTCAGGATATTCAAATATTGTATCCAGACCATAGACCCGTCCACAAAAACCAAATTTCCCACACCTGCAGCACTCATGCAGCCCCAAACAAAAACATTACCTCCTCCATGTTTTACAGTAGGGCACAAATTCTACTACCATCCGAATCACTGGAGATGATGACTGAATTCCAGAAGTCCTGCGGTTTGTTAATATGCTCCTTGGCGAAAGCCAATCTCTTCTGCTTGTTGACGTTGCTCACATAGGGCTTCTTTCGGGCAACTCGGCCATGGTAACCTTAGTCTTTTATGACATTTCGTACAGTCTGAGATACCACCTCTACATCATAAACTTCTTTAACCATGGCCGTCAGTCTCTGTGCAATTATCTTTGGATTTTCTCTGACTGATCTCAATACTGCCCTCTATGGTTGGATTCCAGTTTCTTGGGTCGTCCTGATCGACTTCTACTAACCAGTTACTTTGTCTCATTGTACCTTTCAAACGCATATTGTACAGAAGAGGGAGGTTTTTTTACATTCTCTGCTATTTTTTTATCGACTGTCCCTCCTTTCTCAACTTAACAATTAACTCTCTAATTGGTATTGGTATTTCCATTGTAGTCACAGTTTTGCTGCGTCTTACCTTATTACAGTCACAGGCAACTCTATACTGACTTTATACCTTTCTGAACAACAACAAACACAGGTTCTCTTACACCAGTGCTGCCCGTATGGAGACTTTATGTACTCTCCTTTAGTTCTGAGTTGTGTTGTGTCATGTTTACAAGAAAATGTACAGAGGTAACTGCGCTGTTTCCCGTAGGTATTAACCGTAAACAGAGTAAATTTACATAATATTAAAATTTACTTTTTTACTATATATTTAATCAGATTTTTTGCACAAATGTTAATATGTGAGCCTGGTGTACGGAGACATTTTTTACCGACTGTATGTATAACATCGTGCGATGTTGAGCAAACTTTCTCGCAGTACAACCATATTTTTAGTGAAAAAAGGAATTTCTCTTTTTCACACTTAAAAATGCACATTGTTATACAGTATATTGTAACGGACTGCAGTTTGTATCAGAATAATGTACGTAACTGGATTGCAAATACTTGTGTGTAATTTGACTAACTCCTGTTTGTTGTAAATGTGTGTAAGTAATATTGTAAACATGTAACTAATCAAGGCATATGCTACGCGCGTACATATTATACGACAGTGGTAACTTGTAGAAACGTTGCATTTTTGTTCCGCCGATCTATACCAGCAAACAGTCGCGTGCTGTCGCTGGACTGCTCGTATCAACTAGTAAACACAGGTACTCTATACACCAGTACTAGTGAACCTCGCGGCGAACTGGGACAAAGTGTCGTCCCTAGTTATAAATAGTAGACCTGCTATGAACTTCTATAAGATCGTTAAAAGAAAAACAAAACAAAATAATCCTTACAATAATGTTAATATACTTATTTGCTTCAACGCTTAAGTATTGCTATTCAACGCGGAAATGCAATGAGCGTTTTGGGTACTCTTCCAGAGTCCAGCCCTTTGGACGAACGTTTTCTCCTGTAAAATTTATTATCTCTATGTAAATGCTTAGATTTAGTTTTTATATATGTAAAATTATAGTATAAAATTATTTATAGTAGCAATCCTTGTGGTTTCAAGGAATTAAAGATTTCAGTTGGAAATTTAATATATAATATATATAATATATTATATATATGTATATATTACTACTCCCTCCATTCAAAAATGTGACATAGTAACAAACAAAACAAATTTGATTATCTCGCATGCGCACGAAATGTTTCACGGTGTGGTATTCTATCAGACATTGAAGTTGTGAATGTTTCTAACCTTCTTTAGTGCATTGAACTATAATATTTAAATAGTTTATTATGAACAGAAATCAAATGAGCACCTGTTGTGATGTTCCTGTTGCAGGAAACATAACATCATCCAGTCAATTTTGAGTAGACCGTGTAAGACATAACAGTCGTACAAAGCGGGTTATAAGTTAATTTATTGCAGTTTTTATGTTAATTTGCCTCTCTCAAAACAATGTTTGTTTTTTCTTTTATTAATTTTACATCACACAGAATAAAATGTATCTAATTGTTACGTTTTTCTTATGTTAATTTATCAATAAAGTAGACTAAATATCAGAAGGTGAATTAAAGTGTCGGCCTTGTTGGCACAGTTGGTATAGCGCTGACCTTCTATTCCCGAGGTTGTGTCTTCAATCCCGGCCCAGGTCGATGGCATTTAAATGTGCTTAAATGCGACAGGCTCATGTCAGTAGATTTACCGGCCTGTAAAAGAACTCCTGCGGGACAAAATTCCGGTACACTGGCGACGCTGATATAACCTCTGCAGTTAAATAAAACATAACCTTAACCTGAATTAAAGTTACATTATATTAATGAGAACTTTAACAAATGTATACCATATTGTGGAACAGAATTAAAGACATCTTTCTATATCATATTTTGGAACTGAGGGAGTAGTATTTAATAACACTACGTAACAAATTTTAACTTTTTTTGCGCTGGGCATGTGATACACGTTTTCTAAATAATTTGAACCTCCTGAATATGAATATGACAATAAAAACAGTACGGTTTTTGAGAAATTTTCGAATATGTATCTATTCAAAATACTGTTTTATATAAGGTTAAATACTCACTGTTCAGAAGATACAGCTTTCTTTTTCTGCAGTTTCTTCTAAACTGGGCATCAGGTACATCAAGAGATAAAGTCCAACAATAGTCGGCTAGCATATTGGTACTCCACTGTTCAAGATTAGTATCTTTCTTCCATAGTTTAAATTTATTGATGAAAACGCTCACCATGTTCATCACTGAAATAACCAATAGTTAATATGAGAATGAAGGAAGTGAATTCTCAGGCACATGTTACAACCCATAGTTTCAAACGCCCACAGTAAATTTTACACTAGTTCTTCATAGTTCTCAATTCTACAGTTACCCAGAAAATTTAATACATCCTCCTTTAATGCAATCCAGGCGGCTCTCTCTTTTCCTTCCAACAAAGATTCGAAGTGATTGTCCTTCATTATTTCTCTAATTTGTGGTCCATTGAAAACTCCCTCTTTTATTTTTGAGTCACTAATAACAAGACATTTTTCCTGGATCTGTTTAAATCCTTCAGTTTCATGATTCCTCCCTTTAACAAAATTCTTCATTAACCCTAAGGTGGGTAAAATTACTTTACTTTGAGGTACAAGGGGTTGATGTATAATATTTTTCTCCCCTGGCTCTAGTGATTGTCGTGTTGGCCATAATTTAATTTTATAATGCTTATCTCGGGTGCAACTGTCCCTTTCGCACAGAAAGCAGCAAAATTTTGTGTAGCCTAATTGCATTACGAGAAGCTATGCTACAACCTTCAAATCCGCACATATAAACATTCGTACTTTGAAAGTTATAACTAAAGCACACTTTAAAGAAATACACGTCTTACACAGAATACTAACAACTCGAAAATCTCCTGGTAAACTGAAGCGATTTCATACGGCGAACCTGTTTCTCCCCCTCCAAATGGAACCGAAAAGGGCAATAAAACAACTTTCGCTTCTAGAAGTGGTTTTGACCGGGTGGTTATTGCAAAATATAAACTATAGTAATGTCACTAAAGCTCGCAGTGAAAGAAATACACATTTCAAGTAAAATCAGGTAAACTCAAGGGAATTCGTACCGCGAACTTGTTTCACCCCCTCCAAATAGACTCGTAAAAGGGCAATGAAATAATATCCGTTTCTACAAGTGCTTCTAACATGATCACCTATTTATACTAATATTGTTTCCACATAATGGGTCGTCACATTTGTAAAACAAAATAGTTACACACGAAATAAGATGATTTTTTTAAATAAAATGCATAGAAAATTATTTATATTGTACATCTCGAAAACCCGAACTGATGGAACATTTTGCTTGTTAGTTTTGAATTCAGGAGGTCGAAATTAGTAATAATTTGTTAGTTTTATGTCTGGCGCAAAATGACTGTTCACCAGAGTAATTAGTTTAGCTTGGCTTTTAAGGAACCCGTAGGTTCATTGCCGCCCTCACATAAGCCCACAATCGGTTCCTAACCTGTGCAAGATTAATCCAATTTAATTAATTTAATAATTAACATACGTGATTATATAAAATCCAGTACTTAATTACTCTGTTCAGTGGGATGAATATGTTCCTTTTTAAAGGCTACAAACTTGTTTATAATTAGCCTATAATTATATCTGGTTTTACGGCGGAAAGCTGTAGCCAGATTTTTCTGCTGCATTTAGCCTATTTCGGTAATTTGTTTTCATGGATAAATACGCGGAGAATCCAGAATGTGAAACTGATTAATATATTTCTTTTTAGAACTCTAATAGTATTAATGATAATGAAATATAATAATTATTAATATTTATTTTATATTATTATGAATATATTTAAAATACTACTTAAATATAATTAACGATTCACAGAATTTCACACTTTCAGGAGCACTGCATTATATGAATTATTTTGTTCGTATTTATTGATAAGGAAGGATGGTCATAAAAGAATGTAATGTAGTTATTAAAACCATAAAACCTGATTGTCCTCAGTAATTTTGAAATTGTGTCGCGAATCGGTAGTGTTTTTAAATGTGCCTGTCCAATCGAGGCTTAATTCAGCCACCAATATATACATTTATTCCTATAAGCGTCATTGACGCTACAAAACGTAATGTTTTTATTCCCTACTTATTGTTGCAGTTCACAAGCAGGAATCGTAATATAACTTACCTTAGTAGGAAGAGGTTTATCCTAGTTGTCCCATGGGAATCGAACCGAGCTCCTCAATTCACATACTCTCCATACATTGCTATTTTTGCTTGCTTTAAATGAAATCAAAACTCATAATGGCGGTCCAATATGTCATTTGCATTGTTGAAGAGGTATTGTTAGGCGTTGAGCAATGAACGCGAATTCCATAGAGAAAGAAAAAATGAAACTAGCGTCAGTGAGTAAAAGCCACTGCCTGCTGGATCGCATCTTATCGCTGCGTATCTGCCTGCTCATAGGATGTAATCCAGCAGGCAGTGGTAAAAGCTATAGATAAGAAAATCGATAGTACTTGGGTTGAGAATCTTCGATCTGATTTTAAATGTACAAGTAGTCAACCGGCCGCAAGGGAATTTAAATATTGTTCTTTTCACATTTCATATTTAAAACGTATTTTTAAGTTTTCTAAAGTAATTGATATAACGTAGCTACATTTTATGATGCAATTATGTATTGTATTAATAATAATAATAATAATAATAATAATAATAATAAATCTTTCCTTTTTTCGAGAATATTAATTTCAAAACTCTTTGGTTTAGAAATCTTCTTCTTCTTTTATTATTTCTCTAGCTGAAACTTCGTTCTATAGTATGTTGGCTGCGTTTTCTTAATAGGAGTTGAACTTTAATGTTGCGACTTTGTTCTTCCTGTGTGTTCGTCTGTGTATTTGTTTTTTTTTTTTATTATATTTCTGTGCTTGTGTCCCCATTTTCTTTGGAACAAGTGAAAGTAGACAGTTGAAATTTCACCGTTTTTTATCGTACTACTTTATGCCAGTAATGTGCTAATTTACGTACTGATAGAAAATGTAGATTAGAAATCTCTGTAGGAGTCAAAACTTTTTGAAATAGTAATACAATATAAATAGGTTAATTCGACATTTGATAATTTGAATAAATCCATCCTTAGTAATTAAAACTAAACTTTCTATAATTTATTTTATTACAACATTTTCACAATTTTCGAATAAATACAAATGAATGCCTAACGACAAATAACAAGCAAACAGTGGTCACACATGTAAATGTTAGCTTCCAAAAACGAACTATTCATTTAAATTAAAAATGATTAATAATAATTTATTTATTTTTATTAAGATCGGTAAATATAGTATTCAATACATGTGTTACGTGCATAATAGAATCTCGGAAATAGAGAAGACTCGACTTCGCCTCGTCTTCTCTAACTTACCTCGATTCTATTATAATACACTTATCACGCTTATATCGCAATATACAGTGCGTTCCACTGAAACATTCAAATTTGAAAATTCTACTTTTAATAATTGTTCCTTTTAAAATTATTCATGTTTATTTCACCATTCCTAATTAAAACTTTTCTAAAACGTGTTTAAATTTTTAGGTTATGTTATAACGGTCTGGCCGAGCTACGAACGCAATCTACTATTGGATATGCATTCCTTACAAATATACAGGATCTTTCTAAATTAAGCCGACAAACTTTAGGATCGGATAAATAACCTTCTACCAAACAGTTTTTTTTCAGGAACAGATGGGCTGCGGCACTTCCTCTCAGAGCAAGAGGCTTATGTCATTGCATGGTTCCATAGTACAAGAAGGGATTGAAGTAATTAGTTACATGAAAAGTGAATAAACAAATCATTAATGTTACAGGCACAATTTATTGATCCAAACATATAGAAAAACATGTAAAGGAAAAACACTCACTTCAGTCTAAAATAATGAGACAGGGAAATCAAAAACTCCCTAACTCCAATAAACGAAATTTTACAGGAGAGAGAAAAAACTTATTATTTCTCTTACTAACTTTAAATATAATACATTTACGTCTTAATATTGTGTAAAATTACATTCTTTATCAATTAAATACTTCAAAACCTAAATTTTTACATTACCTTACGCTACAATTTGAAATAAACACTGCTGGAGTTAGTGGTTTTCTGACTTCCATAGTGTATGAATTAATAAAAGTGAATAAATATGAGCCATGTGAAGAAAAAAAGATAAGTATGTCATAATTCCCTTATGAAACATTGGAATATACGAGAAAATGGAAGTTTATTGTTAAGAGTAACATAGCTACATTTTTTTAAATCTCAAATGTATGAGACAGAAAATCACAAATTACCATAAAGCACATCAACATACACAAATAAAACCACAAAAAATATTAAAATGTTAACACAGTCTCATTCATGTTACAGATTCTTTTTTTTTCTCTCACTCTCGTGTTCTTCCTGTGCATCTAGATTCTAGATTATTACTGTCCGCAAACAGAGTTTGGTAATTCATCCTACTTTCCTCAGAAATGAACTGCATTAAATTTTGCAAGTCTTTTTGCTTTCTTTTTTCAATGGCAATGCTGAATTGTACTTTGGTTGACTGGGGAATGATGCATCTGTATTGGGTTTCTGGAAGTTATTCGACTTTAATAGTCTTACTTACATGGATTTCATAGATTTTTGTGACATTCTGAATACCATATCGTATCACTTTACTCAGCTGATTGAGCGATAGTGTTGCCACCTACCGGAAAATTAAGCTTGGAATGCAAAAACTCTCTTATTTCATGGAGTAAGTGGAGTTCTGACTTCCACGAGTTTTAAAACAGCCCCCAGAATGCAGATGAATGTCTATATTAGTGTATTCTTGCCTTCCACACATGCGGGACAAACTAAAAAGCATCATCCAGCCCATAACTCACTTTTGTCAAAAATTGGAGTAAGTGGGTTTTTGATCTCCCTGTCTCAATTAGAAGGATGGGCCCATTGCTTTATATCTGATCACTACAACAAGTGCTGGAACACATGTACATTGACTTCCAGACAAGCATTGCATCGACGTGCCATACTTTGTCGTACTCTTTCAAAGACGCGAAGCATTTCCCTGATTTCAGTTATTGAGCAGACAATGCGTGTTGCAAGATCTTCTTCATAGTCAACAGGGGTTTCACGAACCACAGGTAGTAATCAAATTGGATTAATGCATGATCCCGAGCTCGCGGAATAAACAAACGCGGTCGAAGAATAATACTGACGGAGTAAACAAACTTGATGGTAGCATTAAACCCCTCTTGCACTAAAACGAAGTGTCCGAGCTCAAGGGTTTCTCAACGAAAAGTGTTAGAAAGAAGGTTATCTATCCGCGATCTAAAAGTTTGTCGGCCTAATGTAGAAACACCTGTATATTGTCTTTAAATAAAGTTTGAAGGTATCTGGTTTCGCCAGCAGCAAGTTGTGAAGACACAAAGGACAAAACAATATTAGAAATATGACCAGATTTTTGTTAGTCGGTCTCATCTTCAACCTCTTCACCCCTCCCAAACATGTGACACTTAACAGTTTGCAATTCCGCTGTTGCCAAGAAGTAATTCGTAAGACAGTGACCCTGTTAACATAGCTGTAAAGGAACTTATCACGCAGAATGCACACTTCGGAATTTACATTCCACTTTCACTCCTTCTATTTCATTAGGCAGAACAGTTTACCACGGTCAATGCAAGAAGGTAATGCAATAATTCTCTGGAATGGCGAAATAATGTTTTATAAGTGATTTTAGGCAAAATTTAATCTTTCTTGCGTAATGTTTCCAAGCTTTGGTATTTTAGGGCATAATTCCAAATTTCCACAGTTCTTAGGTCAAGTAAATCCGACCCCAACTCATTAATGTACACGAGTTTAAGATTTCTTTGTTTTATAAAGTGCCAGTCTGTGGCTGCCTAAATGTGTTTCTTGTGATGTTCGGAAAACAAAAGATATTCTCTATTTTATCTTATGTATTTCCTCTTTCATTCAGTTTCATGCCATCAATATTTATGTTTACATATTGACGTACTAGCTCCGATGACCATGGCTGGGCGGCAGCTAAGGAAGCCCAGTTGGTGAGATTAGTTTAACATATGACGGACTGTAACTGTTCAAGTTGGAAGCGTGAGGTGAACCAGGTAGATTAGCTACTTCCCTCTGTAAAACACTTCTGACCATGGTTGGGCTTGGTTGGTTAAGGATAATAAGGGGAACACAGAGACAACAATGTTAATACATGGAAAACAAGACGAATACAAGGAGAAAAAAGAGACATACAAAGAAAACAAATGAAATACAATATCAATACAAGGAGAACAAGAAGAATAGAGGGATAACAAGAAGAGTACAAAGAAAAAATAAGGAGAATACAAAGAGAACAAGGGAAATACAATGAGAACAAAGTCAATGCAACGAGAACAAGGAGAATACAAGAACAATTGGAATACAAGAAAAATCATGGGAATAAAAGGAGAACAAGGAGAATATAAGCAGAGGGAACAAAGAGAATACAAGGAGGACGAGGTAAATACGAGAAGAACAGGAAGAATACAGGGAGAAAAACGGAATAATAGGAAAACAACCAGGATACAAGATCAACATGGAGAATCCAAGGAGAACATAGGAATTCATGGAGAAAAAGAGGAATACGAAGCGAACAAGGAGATTACGAGAAGAATGGGGGAAAACGAGGAGAATACGAGGATATGCATAGAACATAGGGGACACGAGAACACGTGAGATACCAGGAGAGTAGTGGGATACAAAGGAGAATAAGGGGAATACAAAAAGAACAAGTGAATACGGGGAGAACATTGGGGGAATACGAGGAGAATACGGGGGATATGCGGAGGACAGGTGGAACTCGAGAAAAATGCATGAGATGCAAAGAGAATAGGTATACTCCATATGCGTAGAACAGAGGAAACACGGGAACACGTGAGATACAAGGAGAATAGGGGAACGCAAGGAGAATAAGGGTATTACAAAACAAAAACGGGGAATATTATTATTTATTTATTTAACTTGGTAGAGATAAGGCCATTAGGCCTTCTCTTCCCCTCTACCAGGGGATTACAACTACAATATGAAGAATACAACAGGAGAACAGGAAAAATATGAGGAAAATACGGGAATATGCGGAGAACAGGGGGACACGAGAACACGCGAGATAGGAGACTAGAGAGATGCAAGGAGAATACAGAAAGAAGAAGAGGAATACTGGGAGAACAGGGGAAATATGAGGAGAATACCAGAATACCTGGGATATGCGGAGAACAGGTGGGGCACGAGGAAAACACATGAGATACAGAGAGAATAGAAGCCATTCAAGGAGAATAAGAGGAATACAAGAAGAACAAGGGGAATACGGGGAGAACTGGAAGGATACGAGGAGAACAGGGGGATACGAGGAAGACGGAGGAGACCAGGAGAACAGGAGGCATACGAGGAAAAGAATTTGCATAGAGGGGATACGATGGAAACAGCGGGGGATACTAGGAGAATGCGGTGAAACTAGGAGAATGCGGTGAAACTAGGAGAACAGTGTTGATGCGAGAAAAAAAAGGCAGACAAGGCGAATGTAAGAACAAAAAGGGGAATGCAAGGATAACAAATGAAAGAGAAGGAAAACAAGAGTAATACAAGCAGAAGAAGGGGAAGACGAGGAGACAATGGAGAATAAGTGGAGAAAAAAACATGGTATGTTAACAAGGAGATGTAACAAGAATAAGATTATTAAAAGGAGAAAGAGAGGAACAGGGAGAAAAAGGAAAATAGAGAGAATAAAAGGAGAAGGTGAGGGGTAGAAAGAGAACAAGTGGAATATAACAGAACCATAGTAATGCTAAGAGAAAAAGAAAAACGCGAGAAAAAGGGAATATAAGCAGAACAAGCAAGGTGAACGTGTTAAATACCAGGAGAATATAGGGTGAACACGCGGCATGCAATGAGGACAAGCAACGTGCAATGGTGATAAAAGTAATACAAGGAAACAACCGGAATGCTAGGAGAGCAACCGAGATATAAGTACATGGGGGAGTGCAAAGATAACAAGGATAATGCAAGAAAAACAAGCAGAATACAAAGATAACTATGGGAATACAAGTCGAACAGAGGGCATACCAGGAGAATACGAGCAATTCAAGGAAATTGTGTGGAGTACAAAGAGAACAAGTTGAAATCTAAGCGAAGAAAGAAATACAAGGAGAAGAAGGTGAATGCATACAGAAAAATGGAATACACGGATTAAGCGGAGAATACGTGGAGAACAGGAGGAATATCTGGTTAACGAAGATAATATAAGAACAAACAAGGAGAATACAAAGGAAATAGAAGGAGAACAATTATATTATAATATAAGGAAAACAAGGGGATTACAAGGAGAACAAGGACCACGCATATAAAACAAAGGTAATGCGAGGATAACGTAGGGAATGCAAGGAAAACAAGGGAAATGCAAGGAAAACAACGAGTATGACAGAGAAACAAGGAGAATGCAAGGAAAACAAGCGGAATAGAAATATAATAGAATACAAGACGAACGGAGGGAATACAAGGAGATTAAGTGGAGTAGAAGGGGAACAAGCTGACAACAAAAGGAAAATTGTGGAAAACAAGGAGAAAAAAATGAATTCAAAGAGAGAAAGGGGAATATACGGAGACAACGAAGTATACAAAGAGAACAAGGGGAATTCAAGGACGACATAGGTGTTTGAAAGAGAAAAAAGGGGACTGGAAGAAGACAAATAATAAAAAATGGAATACGTGGAGAATAAAGGAATATAAGGAAAAGAGAGTGAGTGCAAGAAGAACAAGAGAAGTGCAAGGAAAGAAAGGGGAAAACAAAGAGAGCAAGGAAAAGACTAGAACAACAACAGAAATGCAAGGCGGACAAGGCGAATATGAGGACAACAAGGGGAATGCAAGGGGAACAAATGGAAGAGAAGTGAAACAAAGAGAACAAGGATAATACAAGCAGAACGAAGCGAAAACGGGAGGAATATTGAAGACATGGAGAAAAAGAATTCAACTAGGAAAAACACATGCAATGACAAGAGGATGCAAGGATAATAAGATTAATAAAGGGAGAACGAAGGACATCAGAGAGAGAAAAGTGAAAACAAGATAGATACAAGAAGAGCAAGAGGAATACAAGGCGAATAAGACGAATGCAAAGAGAACAATTAGAATAATAGGATTACAAGAGGAATACAATATTAACAATGGTAATAAAATGATAGCAAGGGGAAATGCAAGGAGAATTAAGGCAAGACAAGGAAAACGTGGCAGATGCATGAAGAACAAGATGAATATAATGGGAACAAAGTTACATATAGTAAAATATAGGAAATGCAAGGAGAACAAGGGGATTAAAAAGTGAACAAATGAATTATAATGAAAACGGAGGTGAAACCTAGGAGAAAAGCGGAAGATGAGAGAAGGGGGAAGAGGAGAATGAAGGACATTATAGTGAATGCGGAAATAAGCTCCGTAAGTGGCGCTAAATCCTCGTGAATCACCCTGTATATGAGGTCTTTGATCAAACTGCCTTCCGTATTGCGTAATAAAATTCGTGTTTTAATTATTATCTATGCAGAGATGGTTGCACTGTGTAGCAACATATTTCTCGCTGTAGTGCGAAGACATAAGCGTTGCTGGCTGTCTCTACGATATAGGATATAACTAAACGACATTTCATACAAGTTGAGAGGATGCGAAGGCATTTCTTTCCCCTTCTACTTGCTCTGAGTCCGTCAGTAACAGACCGGTAGCTGTTACGGCTTATACTTGCACCCCCCAAGTTGTACACACAAGAAAATAAAATATTAAATAAAGTACATAAGTGGATATAAACTACAGTGACACAGATGTTTGGCAATTACATGTTTCAGGATATTTTTGTGTCGTTCTTACAATATTTTCAACTAATAATAATTAATTAAATTAAGGGATGTTAGTTTGTATTATGAAGTCAGGGGAGAGTGACACAGTGAAGATTGTCTCTCTGTGTATGCCTAGAGTAGCAACTAGCGGTGAAGAAAACATTTATCTTCTGCTGTTAGTAGGTTTTTAATGTGCCAGTTGATACAAACAACAGTAAAATAAAATACAAACGCTTAGTATAGATTTTCGAAATATAGATTACTGGTAAACATTTTCAATAATAAGAATTTTCACTATATTCAAAGTTAATTAGTCGAACGTTAGTAAGATAGACAGTAGCACCTTCACCTTCACTGATGGTAAAGAGTGTGAGTAGAGGGGAAAGCCAATCAACCAAACTGAAATGGGGATTACAACGTCTTTGGTCTCCAAACACATTACATAGTTCCTGCAATGTTCGAATATGAAAGAGGCAACCAAGACATTACCAACTTCGTCTTATTTCATATGAAAAGCTACTCGCAAGATCTGTGCTAAAATCTTTAAGCGGTTATAACCAGGCTTCGGTCCTGGTCACAGAAACGCTTGAAGTTCAGAACGCACGGACGATAGTGCTCTGTTGGTCGAGTGGCGTGGGAGATGAAGAGGGCCGTTACTTCGTGTCTCAACATGTAAACAGTCAGTCACAGTAAAGCACAAAATATATTTCACCCTGTACAGATGCAGTATATACAGTACATTCCTATTGTAGATAATAAATGTCTACCATTAAAGTATTAACGTGAGTTGTAACCTTCAATCAGGTGTCCCTACGCCGAAGCCTGTTACACGTACCGCAGCCAAGCAGCAATAGGCCTACACACAACGGTAATGCACATTACGGACCCACCTGTGCTGTTGCAGTAGGGTGACTGCACACGGGTCATGACGTCATTTATACTCCGTGTATTCTAAACCTCATACTGGTTACTATGTGTCCCTAGGACGAAGCCTGGTTATAACTAGACTTCAAAATTGAGACACATTTACGCTGAAGTTAAATACATACAGTGTTTACAAAGCAGCTGGCAAGGTAGTCTCTCCCCTCATATACACATCATGTCAGTTATATGGAGCAATCCAGGCCGAGCAAGGAAAAGACTAAATGGTCGCCTGAAGGACAAACGTAAATATTACGTTGGTCAGAATACATTGTCTCTAGGGTCTATAAACAGTTATACAGGTAAATATTATTTACAAAGATACTCTATAATAATAATAATAATAATAATAATAATAATAATAATAATAATAATTTTATTATTAGAATAATATAAGAACACATACCAATTGTAATTGCAGACCTACATAAATTATAAAATAAGGAAAAGAAGCGACAAAAACACTAATTATAAAATGTAAGTCACAGAAATAGACTTATCTGAAACTAATCGTAATCAGGTTACTATAAAAGAAACAATATTTAGATAAAACATTTAGAACACAATATGTTTCATTTAATATAAACCTAACCCCTGTATGAGTAAAACTCATCACAACATAGATAAAACATTTAGAACACAATATGTTCCATTTAATATAAACCTAACCCCTGTATGAGTAAAACTCATCACAACAATTGAAGATAATATTATACTTAAAATGAAAATAACTGAAGTATTCAATTTGGTAAGGATTTAATATTAGTAAGAAATCAAAATGAAGATAATATACGTTAACTTTATAACAAAATAGAGTAAACTGAGAATCAAATAAATTAAAATGAAGGACTGGCATCACAAATTAACACGATACTTATTTAAAATACACAGTATATTACATATAATATATTAATACTTATTTAAAGTACGTATTCTAAATATCTCCTATTTCTAATTGGGATTTATACAGTATATAGTA
Source organism: Periplaneta americana (assembly GCF_040183065.1). Classification (NCBI taxonomy): domain Eukaryota; kingdom Metazoa; phylum Arthropoda; class Insecta; order Blattodea; family Blattidae; genus Periplaneta; species Periplaneta americana. Next base: position 64,516,006 of record NC_091122.1, read on the forward strand.
TAATTTTTAAATACAGATACTTCAAAATCATGTCATTACTAAAGATAGGAATTTATCCACAGAGACTACAAGGTTAGGTATGCATAGAGTGTTCGTTATACGCACCCCCATTCAATTGCTGCGATACACAACACATTTCAGTTGTAACCTGGCCACACCTCAGGCTTCACGTCTTTCATGACGTAAGAACAGTCTATGCACAACTAACCTACTATCCTCATGTTGTGGTATAAATTCCTATCTTTAGTCATTATACATTTTAGTCCATAGTTAAGGCTGTATTTTTTTTTTTTTTTTTTTTGCCAGCAATTGTGACATATTTTGCCATTTCACATAAATTACTTATTTTTACTGTAAGGTTTTTTTGTATGGAAGGTATTTAATACTGTACATTTAAAAACTTGTTCCAATTGAATTTCGTTTTCGACATGGCAATGACCTCACGTACAGTAGTCCCAACTGTCTCAGCTTCAGTGCTAATACGTACGAAACCTCCAACCAGACCGGTAAAAGTAAACAAGCTCTAGTCTGCTCCCCCACCTCCGTCCAACACTCCGCTATCAGTTAACCTGTATCTCCTTGTCTGGGACCCGAACTTCGAAGTCTAGTTATAACATGAGGAGTGGAGGACAGCGAAGTTTTTTTTTTTATATCAAGGTGGAACAAGCACAACAGGCCTCTGTCTGCAGAGCGAACACAGGCGAATATCGAACTTCACCATACTCGACAAAATTGAACCGAACATGGCACTTGTCATGCACAACGCTAGTTCATAGTTCTCGGTGTATTGTGTTAGTGTTACGGGACTTACTGTTAAATTTGAAACTTCAGTGCAGTTTAACGAGAGATTCAGGATGCGTCATACTCGTTGGCGGAGAGAGAACTGGGGGCAAAGCAAAACCATAGAATCCCGAGAAAACGAGGTTACGGGGGATATCATTTACTTACTCCCCTGTTATAGCTTGACCGTGGTGCAGTATATCGGAATATGATCATTTAATAAAGCATTTTTGGGGTGCATGTTCTTATAGTGTTACATCCATATGCATGAAGTTTCGGACCGAGTTGTATAGGCTTCAACTGTAGGTCTACTACAAATTATAATAGGGCATAGCCATATGCAGAGTTATGGGAGAGTATGTGGGAGCACTGCCCCTTCCCCAAATTTGTCTGAACTCTTTTTTTTTTTCTATTAACATTACAAAATATTGAATTAAAAAGACTTTTCTTGCTTTTGTTTATGAATGGGATATTATTTGTAAATGCTATCATCGTACCATCTTCCTGGAAAATGACTTTTCACAAAAATATCTTTAGACTGTGGTTGTTTTATGAAAACTACTGAAAATTTCCACTTCTTTAACATGGGACTATGGTGTTTTTTTTTTTTTCACTAGTACCTAATTCAGTAGATGGCCGCTGCAGACTTCTAACACAGGAGTACAGGCTGTTGCAAAAGAAACATTACAGTGCTTCCATTCCTCAAAAGAGGTATAGAAATTCTTATACATTCGGAAATTTAAAATAAATATTATAGTACAGACACATGGTCTGAAAACATTAATTCGTTAATTTAAGCGCAGAAACTTAATCATAAACAAAAGCAAGAAAAGTCTTTTGCATTCAATATTTTCTAATGTTAATAGAAAAATAGAGTACAGACAAGTTTTGGGGGGGGGCAGTGTCCCCCCATGCTCCCCCATAACTCCGCCTATGATCATACTCATCAGAAACTTAACTACTAATAAATTATAATATACAGTAGTATGTACTGTATTGTATTTATTATTCATTCTATATACCAGTTATTATGGATTCATGCTCATCGATTTACGGGAAAACAGTTGACGACACTGACTAAACAAAAGAACGATCGTGCGACAAATTGATTGTGATAAATAGAGTTGCAAAAATTATCGCGATATATGGCTGTCATTGGTTGGAATTGAAAATTTCATTACATTGGTCGAAAATGGAATGACGTTATATAAACGAAATAGTCCGTATAATTGGGTTACATTTACATTAACGCCACTGAGAACACCGACAATCAAATTAATGATGGCGATTTACATAAAAACTCATCAGTTATCAACGATAAATAATCTAGTAGTTGATACAGCGTAGTTAAATAACAAACTAAAAAAATATTTGGTTTAACGAATTTTGAAATAGCGTGTGAATTCGTACGTACTGTAGCCTATATACTGTAGGTAGGTAAAACGACATCAGCGCCATCTCTACACACAGCGATCTTATGCAGTATTGTGTGTGTTGTACAATTTGTAAGATCATTTCGTTGCGTTTGATCGAAGTTTTCGGATTATAATGTGAAGACAAGTAGCCTGTATGTTCAGCTTGTGACAAGGAAAGAAAGAGTTTCATATTGTTTTACTGTAAGTATTTGCTACAATGATCTGAAATTAACACCAATTTTTGTTTGAGGTTTCAAGTCCACCAGCGTTATTGTATAGTGCGTAGTATTCCTTGACAGTATTCATTCGTTGGAATCTGTTTGTGTACACGTCAATAGCTTCTGTGGCTGAGTTTCATTAAGTTTCCGTGTAAACTTGAAGATAGAAGAACAAATCTTAGAAAGGAATTCGTGCATCAGAATGGTAAGTCAAATATTCATAATTTTACAGGTATTCAGTGCAGATATTTTAAAACAATTTCTTAAACCAAATTTAGTTCTTGGTCACAATTAACCTGCAGTGTTTTTTTAGTATGCAGTCATACACAATTTGTGAATAAAACAAACGCGGTAATTTGCTAGGAGATGTCGTTGCATATAGGCCACGGTTAAACAAAGTATTTTCCCTGAACCAAAAATACAAGATGTGTTGCTCGTTTCACCTTATTATGAATAAGTGTCTATTGTTCCTAGTACCCTCATAAACTCAAGCTTCGTGACTATATACTATACTGTGGTAGAACGTTCAAACTAAACCAGGCCTGCATAAACAGCGCTCAACGAGCGCGCGCGCTCATTCGGAGCGGGAGAGCGGTGTTTACCGCTCGCCGAAACGGAGAGGAAGATACGTCAGAATGACATAGACTTGCTGTAGGTAGAGGAGAGGGAAACGACCAATCAGTTATCTAGTGGAGTGCAGTGTGTAGTTCTATTCTCAGTAACTGTTTCACGTAGCTTACCTACTGCTACAGTACAGTATGAAGGAATCTAAAAGACGGAACATAACATTTAACATTTAACGATTTACAGCTCGAACTTATTCATCTTCAATGTGATCGTTTGAATAATACTACTAGCCTGGTTGAGTTTTACAAGACTAAACATTAGCAATAATATCCACGACTACGCAGGCTGGCTATGAAAATGATTGCTATGTTTGGCTCAACATTTATATTTGTGAGCAACTGTTTTCTATAATCAACTTTAATAAAGGCAGACATCGAACATTTGTAACTGATGTTTCATTACGATCAGTAGGCTACTGTTCCTTTCAGCTGCCAACAGCATAAAACCTCGTTTTGATGTACTGATAAATAAAAATATAACAAAATGATATTGTACACTTAAGTAGCTATAGAATTTCTATTACTTCTGTAAAATAAATATTAAATATATATTTTACAGAGGTAATAGAAATTCTATAAAGAAATAAAGAAATTTCTATAAAGAAATTTTCTTTATTAATTAATAATAGTCCAAGATAGTTTTGCAAACACTAAACGGAAATTCATTTCATAAGCACTCGTATTAGTACTTTCTTTTGCGTATATTTTATACGAGAACACCTCTTCTTCCAGTCTACCCTTATACAGAGCGCAGCTTATATCTGCATTCCGCTCATGAGCTGGGAGCCGGCTCGGAAAGCGCAAACCTTGTGCAGGCCTGAACTAAACCATCGATGAAACGTAATAAGTAAATTAAATGTCTTAGTTGTCGCAATGCAATATACAATAAAGTGAACGTAACACTTCTTGGCAACAATTTCTGCATTAGCAAATTATTACTCAGTTGCTTTTAGGAAATTGACTTCTCAATTTAATAATGTACAAAGTATTAGTATTACGAAAAGCGGATTTACATTTGCTCTGAATTATTAAGGCGATTGTTGGGTTGAAATTTGATGTCACAAGTCACAGAGCCGAATTCAAGTTTATGTTGCTTCTGTTTGACCTTACAGAAGATCTCGTGATGTAGATGTGTGACAAGAATTTCTCACAAGCATGCGTAGATCTAAATATTGTCATTAATCTGGCTTCAAAAGCATGCAAATCAGGGGCGGTTCTCCCTTGAAGCGTTTGAATCACCGAGTCACCTACTTTTTAAATATCTTACATAATTATATTTTATCACCTAGGATTCATTTCATCGTTTATAAAGATTCAGCAAATTGTAAAAACATTCAAACCGCTGAGCGGTTACCGCTACCTTTGTGGCCCCCGCCGGTCGGTAAAGAAGCGTGCTGCTTGCTTACTTCATCGGCTCCAGTCAAAGAATTTGTAATATTACAAACTCTTTGGCTCCAGTTGATACGATTTCAACAGGGGAAACCGAACGCACAAAGCTGGGGCATGGATAAATATCAACGAGTTAGGGTACGTACAAGTTGGAGCGACGATAAACGATAAAAGAAATGAGCTAGCGACGCTTTGGTATTATCAAAGAATCAAGTGTTCATATCGGAGCAACGAGGACGCGGGAAGAGAACATTTTGATTTATCAGTAGAAGATATTCTATGCATCCACTTAATGAAATAAGATATGTAGGAAATATCAGCTGCTAAGTTCAAGGTTAATATAACTGAAATACGTACAAAATTAAACCCGTTTCTCATCCCAAAGATAGTATAAATTCGTTGTGTTGTGATTGGTTATTGTGATCACATAACATATGACGAATAAATACACAACTGATCAATTTGCCAATATCTACAATAATTAATTTAATACGCCGAAATAATAATAAATCGATTAATATTCGGATATATTGATAACCACCGGTAATTATACAGATTAATATTACCTTAATCAGACATTATATGAACGACAAGAGCGAAGAAAATGGAACTTATCTTTTTCGTCGCTTTTATCGTTACTCCAATATGCACACCTCAATGAAAATGCATGCTTCAATTCTCTCTGATATAGCATCGCTGCTTCTTTTATCGTTTATCGTCGCTCCAACGTGTACGTACCCTTAGAAAGAGAAGAATACTTTCTAACTCGTTGATAAATATATATATTTATCCATGGCTGCGGTAAGTCAAATAGCGGAGGGGCGAGAAAGTTCACCTGGTTGCCATGTGCAACTGTGCGTTTTGTGGTGAGGATCCATGCCAAAGGATGCGTTTAATGGGAGGGAGCCTTTCCGTCTACGGCAGTATTCTCAACACAATGTAGGAATTTCTTCACATTTGTTTGGTCTATTTGAAGTGAAATATGTTGGTAGACATAGTAGCTCCCAGGAATTCAAATAGGCAGTGTTCTCAACACAATGTAGGAATTTCTTCACATTTGATTGGTCTATTTGAAGTGAAATGTGTTGGTAGAAATAGTAGCATAGCGTCTAGCGTGAGTTGAAATGTTTGTAATGGTCTGCACTCTGCATTGTGTGTTATCTGATTTTTCTTAAGTGATTATTATTGTGTCATGGGAAGTTTATTTTTATGGTTATTATTATTTAAGAGATTTATAATGAATCCAACTAACAACTTAGTGTGTTCCATACTCCAGACACCCTTTTCTTTGTGGAAAGATGACGACAAACGCGATGTGTTAAAAATGTTGGTAGACCAACACCAGTGTTGTGTTTAGAAAAACTTTTCTGTGGGACAGGTTAAAAAACTTATACCAGGAAATTTAGATCTCACAATAAGGTGAGTCTTATTTCAATTACTAAGTAGCTGAAGTAGTAATCAGTAGCAATTTTTCTTTCAATCTTTTTATCGTGATATAGTAAAGAGTATCTGTTTTGTGTGTATTTCTCGCCCGGTTCTCTCCCTCTCACAGCTCAACCATCACTTAACATCATTCTCTCACGGCTTGCATCGTTGCCATTCTGTACTCATACACGATCAGTAGGCTACGTATAATAATAACAATAATAATAATAATAATAATAATAATAATAATAATAATAATATTTGTTTCTACGGAATGGGGATATTTGGCGAGTCACCTGTTTAATTCGTCCAGAGCCGCCACTGATGCATATGTGGGTATTTATCTTTCCGCAACTTTCTGAATAAATGCATTCCTCTAAGATCAACACTTATTCCTGATGTGCATTTACTGATGTACAATTGAGGCATTGACATGGGAAAGGTCGTAACTGCCAAAAATTCGAATTTTTAGGTTTTTCATTGAGAAGGTAGTAAATAGCCATGCCAATGGTACAGAGAAGGTAGTATGTCCGTATATAATGAAACGAAGTTGGAAACGTAGTCACTAGATGTTGTAAGTTGTATGTGCACAGCTGTTGGCGCGGAGAAGGTAGTAACTCATTTTACAGCATCAGAGTGTGTCTAGACAAATATGGGCTGATAACTGTGCAGGGCAGAATAAGAATCGGATGATTCTAATGGTCCTGATTTACATTATTGCCAAGAAACATTTTGATTCAGTGGACTTGAAATTCCTGGTTTCAGAACATTCCTGCATGCCATGTGATAGGGAATTTGGCATCATAGAGAAAAGAAAAAAAAAATGCAAGACCATGGTTCCAGAAGAGCTAAGGTCTAATAATGTAATGATGAAGGATGAGGATTTCTTCGACTTTTCTGCAGAATATGACACGTTTTTGAATACAACTCCTATCAAAATCAGCACCCTCAACTGGATTAGACTCTCAAGAGCTGGTTTTCCTCTAATAAAAACAAGACAGTCATTTAATGACCTTGAAATGTGGACAGAGCACAGGATTTTTAAGAAAGGACAGTCATTAACATCAATCACTAACTTGCAGTGCTTGCAACGCCTTGAAAGAAGACCAGTCGTCCCTGATGCCAAAAAGAGAGACTTGTTATCTATGTTAGACTTCCTCGATGAAAAGTATCATGCATTTTACCGAACAATTTGTGCATAATGTACAAATAACGTTAATTCTCAGTTTGGCTAAGGAGTGATTTCAATGTTGTATTTTCATAAAATAGGATTTCACAGATAAATCTGTGCCAGACTTTTCAAATTTCATATGTAACACAAACATCAGTGTATGCCTTTCATTTAAAGCAGTTTCTGTAATAATGTAAGTGAGAAACTGTTCATAAATTTGTGTTTTGCTTCCCCTGAAAAATTTTGTTTTTGGCAGTTACTACCTTTCCTATGTCAGCGCCTCAATTACTTCCATTTGTAACTCGGGAGGAACCTCAATATTTCCTACTTCAAACGGATTCCAAAATAAACTACAGTAAAAGAGATCTTGGAATCTTTTTTTAATTTCTTCTTATAGATTTTCAAGGCCATTACCATATTCTTTACGTCTGTCACCTGAAATATCTGGCAAAGCCTTCAAAAACAGTTCATTGCAACTCATCTGATGTGACACACACGCCACTGTCCTCTGTTCCGCAGCTAGACTGTGCTTGTGCTGTAGTGGTGGGGGAAAGTTAATACGTCATCATCATCATCTATACATTAGCTCAGGTTAAGTTCACGGTGCGGCGTGCTGTATTTGTACAAGAGCTCGGCCGTTTGGCTACCCAATCATTTACACAATAGGAGTGGTAAGCACAATGAGCCTCCGGCTGCAGTGCAAGCCGTCGGGTCCCTCCTCCGTACAAGAGAAAAAATTATGAATCATTCACAGTTTCCAATGAATTTAAATTTAATAGCCTACACATTCATCGTTTATTCTATATGAAAATAGCAATTTTTTTTACGTCTATAAGTTACTGACAAAACAAAAGTTACTGAAATTAGAGCTCCTCAGTTTCACGTACTTTTTCAAGTAATAATGAATTGAAAGCAGGAGTCGTTACACATACACAGACGACAGTCTAGTATATACATTCACGAGTTGTGAGGGTGCTAAGAACAATAGACTGTGCCGGTACTATTTCGCATTGTCTGTAATGAGGCGATATTAGCGATTCTAGTGGTTAGCAACTATCTATGGATGCATATTTGCTCGTAATGAGCTTCGTGACTGTATATACTAGATTGTGTTACACACTGCCAACCGTAACTGCTCACAAAGTTCTCTGCCCATTATACGAGTAGTACTGCATCTTGATTTCGCAGTTTTCATTGTGAGAAGAACTGCTCACAGATATAGTATAATGTCAGTCCTCGGGATAAGAGGGGAAGTAAAAGGTATGGAGAAACATCCGCCCATTCCTTTTCGCTTACATTGTCTTATAAACAAACGCAGAGTAAGGCTCTGTGCTTCAGTGGTGAATTTTAGGCGACCAGCGAGAGCCGAAAGTTCGTAAAAGCTTGATACAATCCGTCACTGATGTTCTTCTCCGCTCGTACCGTACCAAAACATAACTGTCTCAGTCGGGGAAGGTGGAGTGGGGAGTTAAGGGGTAATCTACAGTAACTCAATTGAGTTGATAACGCCCAGACCTGGTAAATGTAGTTCCATACAAGGCTACCACAAAGCTGGAGCAGGGTTGAATCTTTCTGTATTACAGTAGAGCAGGCGTGGCGAAAATGTCATCGTGCGTCGAGCCACTGTGTAACCTGCAACATGCATAACACCTATGGAGGGAGGCGGAAACCCGAAGACTTATTAACGGATTTTCATTTTCCTTACGTCAAGCACTTGAATACAATTTTATATAGTACAAGGCTACAAACTAATGTTTAGTACGTATAACGAAGAAAGAAATGAACAATGAAACGTAGGATACATTATCGCAACATAAAATTAACTGTCTTCAGAATGTTTCTGCGACAGAGTTTCAAAATCAGGAATAATGTCACTTACTGCCAGTCGTAGTTGATCACGAAGATATTTGTCTGTCAGTCGTGATCTAAATTTGGTTTTTACTATTTTCATTGTTGAAAATAATTTTTCACAAACGTAAGTTGTAGCGAACATGGCTTCAAAAGAGAAAGCGAAAGAACGAAGCTTCGGATATTTATTTTTGGCGAAGATTTGAAAAGTTAAACATTTGTCAAGTCCTTACATCTAGCTTTCATTTAACATCACATTGTAAATCTGTGAGTTTAAATTGAAGATCTAACCGCATTATTCGTACATCTGCTGAAAAAGGATCGACGTACAGAGATAATAATAATAATAATAATAATAATAATAATAATAATAGCGACACTTAACCTTTTAATGTTTCATGAGTGACATGTAGTATAATGCTGTTTTATGTTATACAACCGTTTTCCTCGTAATACTTGTGAACAAATCACACATTTCATATTCTCATCTTATTGGCAGCAAAAAAATGCATCCTCCCATCCTACTTGAAACTTTCGTTTTTGTAGATGTACATGTATTCGAGAGAGACATTGCGACGATATGCCATTCGCAGATCAGAGTTTGACTCCAGTGAGTGAGAGAGTGGGGGTTGTGGGAGGTAGAAAGCAAGAGAAACCATTGCGAGCCACAATGTGCTCGTGAGTCAGATATTCGCCACGGCTGCAGTAGAGCATCCCGTTTAGAAACAGTGAAAACGTGAACAAAGTGCAAGTAATGTGTGGGGGGAGAAAGAGCCGTATGATAAACACGAGGGATGCACAAGGTTTCAGTTACAACATTTATGGCGCAGCATTAATTGAAATTGTATTTTCTAAAAACACACAAAACAAAAGAACACAAATTGCATAACGTTACCATATACACATCTTAACAAACAAGCAATTGTAACGTTAAAATAATTCAATATAACAAATCAAATTTTTCTACTTATATGATATTGCTTTCAAGCAGCACTTTTTACTATCATTTCATTCTCTGTATGACTAACATAATATTATCGTCTTCTTCGACAGAATTAACAAAATCTGTAGTATATTGGTCTGAAGTGACAACATTATTTCCTAAACATAATTACAGTACTGTAGTTTTGTTAATTCGGCCACAGAAGACGGCGATATTACGTTAGTCATACAGAGATTGAAATTCATGACAGTAGAAAATGCTGCTTGAAAGCAACATTCTATAATAATAATAATCCGTGGCGCTACAGCCCATGAAGGGCCTAGACCGACCAGCCGGCTGCTGGCCTCACGCCCACATGCCGAACCAGAAGTGGACGATCATCCAACCAGAATGGAGGTATCTCGTGGTTAGCACGATGATCCCCCCCGAGCCGTTATAGCTGGCATTCGCAACCGGATTTCGCTACCTATCGTAGCTCCCCAAGTGCATCACGATGCTGGGTGGGTACCGGTCCCATACACTGGCCGAAATTTCATGAGAAATTTCTTCCCCCACGAGGACTCGAACCAGCGCGCATTCCGTAACGCGAGTCCTAGGCAGGATGCCTTAGACCACGACGCCACGGCGCGGGACGAAAGCAACTTTGTATAAGTAGCAAAATTTGATTTGTTATATTGAATTATTTCAACGTTACAATTGCTCGTTTGTTAACATGTGTTATTTTGCTCTATGTGTTTTTGGAGAATATAATTTCAATTAATGCTCCGCCATAAATGTAACTAAAACCTTGTGCATCCCTCGTGTTTATCGCACAGCTCGTCCTCCCCCCCCCCACACGTTACCTGCACTTTGCTTACGTTTTCACTGTGCCTAAACGAGACGCTCTACGGTATATTACTGTATAAAGCAGTTTATATTGTCGCCAATACTGCAGAAAAATCTTCTTCCCACTCTAAATTAAATCTCTCTCTCTCTCTCTCTCTCTCTCTCTCTCTCTCTTAGTCATAGTTTTAAGGCTTTGATATAGACATACTCTTGATGTGCTTCACTGCGTTTGTGTTCTAGTGATATTAAACAGGGGATGATGCTTATCCGAGTTTTATGGAGACGCAGAAGGGTTGAGGAGAATATATATTGCAGGTTGCATAGTGATTACAGTGTGAGTAATGGACACCGATGGCATAGGGATTAGACACCCATAAACGACACAGTATCATGCTACTCGAAAGGGCAGGTTATATGCATGTGCTACTTGAAAGGCAGTATGTGTGCTAGTGGGGTACAATATGGTAGAATAGCGATCAAACATTCATAAACGACACAGCATAATGCTACTCGTGCTTACACGTAATTGGAATAGCATTAAAATAGACATACTTACTCACCCTGAAAACCATCGGATCATATTCATTTAGCACGGCTGTCGACTCACAACTGCACTAAACTTTACACGTAACATCATTCTGTGCGATAACGTCATCACACTGCCATCCCCGTAGTGCTGCAACCCCACACTCATGCAATAACTATACGTCACATCGGCATCTAATGATGCGACCACATACTTTGGGTGCCATACGATATACGACGTACGACATTTGAATCGTTATTTCAGAAATCAGTCAAACGCCAAAACAAAAAAGAAATGAGTTAATGGCGGCATATTGTTCTATGAGGGTATACGTACATTTTTGTACTGAAAACAGTCAAATGCGACAGCGCTTGGCTGGTTTCTGCAGTAAACTGCGGGTACATTTTGTGTTCGCAGTTTTGTGGCCAACTGATTGAAAAGTGTTTTGTGGTTAGTGTAGTGTTTTTTTAATAATAACAACACACCTATATCGTAGTGAAATGTCTCAAAGTTCCGAAGACGAGCCTGTACCTAAAAGGAAACAAGGAGTGGTAAACGAAAACGCTTATAAACGTAATAGCCTACTATTCAGAATGCAAGGGTAAAAGGAGAAGGCTATGTTTCTTATTCCGGCAGGAAAATACCTCAGAAAACCAAGCCCGACATTCTCACTTGTAAGTGCAATGCGAAATGTTATTTAAACATTAATGAGGAAGTGATAAATGAAACATGAAGGCAGTGGCGGCTTGTGAATTATTGAATTGGTGGTTGATTATAGTATATGAATAACAAAAGAGACTATTGATTAAATGTCCTTTTCTTATGTGTCTTTAATTGCCAATACTATAAGACAAATATTTTTACCGGAAGAGAAATTCATTTTTACAAAGTCTGAAACTAAATTTAAACAATAATTAATATGAAGATTAAAATTAAAGTTCATACCTAAAACTGTCAAAGTAAAAGCATTTAATATCTTGTTTCACTATTTCTTTCTACAATAAACATTTTCTTTTACTAAAACAATTTGATAGTTTGTACTTAAAAAAATTAAAGTGTATTATCTTAAAAGTGCCCATTAGGAATACTGCATCTTTCAGTTTTTGTCACGGCTGAACTTCGATTTTTCTTCTACCCTTTATACATGTATAAGCTAAATATAAACAAAAGATCTGATACACAGTGAGACTGTATGTTAAATTTGACACAAAATTAGAAATTATCTAAATATTTCACACATAATAAGACATCCTAAATATCGGACACAAAATAAGACAATATTTGTACACTTGAAACAAAACTAAGATAGAACGACATCTAAATATTTTACACACAGTAGGAAAATATCTAAAGATTTGACACACAATAAACACAAATATCTAAAGATCTAACACGCGGTAGGGCAATATTAACACACATGTATGAAGCTTTGACATAAAATAAGATACGTAGGCCCAATGATCAGTTACAAAATAAAGTAGGCCTAATATTTATAGATTTGACACGAAATAAGAAAGTGTCTAACTATTTTCACACAGTAGGAAAATATCTTAAGGTTTTACACGCAATAACACAAATACAGTTTTTTCTGCAGATAAGACGACAGTTGAATTATAAAAATATCCACAAAACGGGGGTAGTCTCATCTGACAAATACAAAAAGGAAACCTTAAAATTCTAGACTAAAACCATTACAAAATAGAACAAATCACTTACTTGTATATTTAAAATACTGCGAAATCATAATTTTCGTCGTCCAAGGCAAAAGAACTGGTCAAGCACGTCCTCACTTTCACTGTTAACAGCGTCGTCATATGGGTCCCATTCTGCATGTGGCGAGTCGGTTCTACTTCATCGGTATTCCGTAACAAATCATCCTCTGTGACATCCATAGCGTTAGAAACCTCGCACTTATTTTTTTTAAAGGATTTTATCACTGTTTCCACTTTCACTTTTTTCCATGAGTTTAGCGCGAACTCATACAGCACATCAAATGACGCAGCACACATGTTCATAGACGTTTGATAGTTTGCGGTTCGTCTTGAAGGACAGATATAAGCTACGGTGAAACCATAATACTGTGTTCGAAATTTATACCTCGTCTTATCTGCGGAAATATAAGTTATCTGAAAATTTAGCACATAATAGAACAATATCTAAAGCTTTACATACAATAAGACAATATAATACAAGCATATAAAGATTTGACACAAAATAAGGCAATATTTAAGAATTTGGCACACAGTAAAACAATGTTCATGTACAGTTTTGGTATATAAAGTCCACCCTTCTTTCTTTCTTCGAAGCAAACAAATCAATTAGTTTCATTAAAATTTGCAATACTGCTAATCATGCTTTTTTCAATAAAAATCATTGCTAATGCACATAACCTTCCTTCGGTCATGGTACTTCTTAGAAAGGTCTTTATCCTTTTTAAGGTTGAGAAGCATCTTTCGGCCTCAGAAGTTGTCATAGGAATTGTAATAACAATGAGCAATAGCTTGTAAGTCTCTGAAAATGTATCTTGTAAGTTATTTTCTATGAGAAATTGCAAAAGACTAACAGCGCCACTCATATTCCTAAAATCTGATCTCCTGTAGATAATCTGCAATTCTGTTTTAAGGCGATCCTTTTCCAGAAGGTCCACACCTGTGGAGTAACGGTCAGCGCGTCTGGCTGCGAAACCAGGTGGCCCGGGTTCGGATCCCGGTCGGGGCAAGTTACCTGGTTGAGGTTTTTTCCGGGGTTTTCCCTCAAGCCAGTATGAGGAAATGCTGGGTAACTTTCGGTGTTGGACCCCGGACTCATTTCACCGGCATTATCACCTTCATCTCATTCAGACGCTAAATAACCTAGATGTTGATACAGCGTCGTAAAATAACCCAATAAAATAAAATAAAATAAAAAATAAAACAATTTTCAAGAAGTTCATAAACATCCATTATTTCTTCAAATAGTTAATAAGGGAAGTGTTTCTCATATTGATCAAATTTTTCGGTATCAAAGAGAGACACGGCAGAAAAATGAGCAGTAAAAGAAAATCTTCTTTTCTGCGATGGTCGCAGACTTCCTTAGCTGCCACAGTTCTATTAATGTAAGTATTTTCAGTTCTTCTTTTTTATTTTGTTGGCACCTCCGCATTCTCAACTTCCATGCTTACTGTCTCCATTTCTTCTCTTCCCTTCTGCATTGCTTTCTGAAATGTGTCTACATTCTTTCTCATCTGTAGAGCATCAGTACCCCTCTTCTGAACTTGATTAAATAAGACATCCACGTGTGGCATAATGTCGTGGAAAACTGTTAACCAGAAGAGAAAATGGGAGTCCTCGTGCATCCGTCGAATTGCTATTGCCTGGTTTATTGTAACAGACTGTTTAGACATCGATTCTATTCTATCCCTGTATTGAATTGTTCTCTGTTCTCAAACACTGTGTTAACAGTTATAATTTTGAAGTTCCACGTCGTAGCAGAAGCATGTGGAATATTTTTTCCAACCCCTTCGTCCAGATTGGCAATTCTCTGAGGCGAGTTACTGAAAAAATTAGTAATATCGCTTAGGTTGGGAAAAAAATACGAACACTACTGACTAGTGCATTGAGCTACAATTAAATTGACCTAGTGAGTATAACATTGCACAAAATGAGCATTTTTGTAAGTATGCTTAATAATAACTTGGACACCAGCATGTTGACCACTCGTAATATTAGCACCATCGTAGCTCTGGGAAACTAATTTGTTTGGATTAACAACAACTTTTTCCAAGACATCTTGAATACATCGAGCAATTGATGCAGAGTCATGTCCAGAAGGATTGCAAAATTCCCAGATTCGTTCAACTGGTTGCCCATTCTTTAACAACATATCTGAACACAACCAATTGGAAAGCAGATGAAATTTCAGTTGTTTCATCTGCTATTACCGAAACAAATTCTGCGTTTGAAATTTCTTGTTCAACCCTCCTACTACCGTGGGGTCAATGGTGACCCCAGACATTACACAAATCGTTCGTATCTCCTTCAATAAATTTTAAAAAATGTTTCCTCCTTTTTGACTTTTATTTATTTTAGGTTAATGACACTCCTGTAAAATATTTCTCGTCTACCATTTTCAGTTTCCGAACTATTGATTTAATTACATCTAGCACCGCGGGGTCAACATTGACCCCAAAACGACTTTTCGTGTGGGTTATAATTTATTGCGGACAAACCACTTGTAATTAACTCGTATGCTATATAGTGGCAGACTATGACACTCTTTAGTCCAGTTCTTAATTTTTTTCGGCAAAATTTCACTAATATTTCACCAATTAACAGCCTTTGTTTTGCGGTCTTAGCTACTACACTACGGCTGCTGGAAGTCTAAATCTGCCCGATCATGAAGTATGAAAATTTTGTTGGAACAAAATGATGCGATTGTGATGCTATGTTGTTGACGAACGATGACCAGAACCTTTCTGATGACTAGACTTCGTTAAATTGCCACACGCACCATGCAATCAGGTTGCCGATGTACGGTAGTATAGAGGAGGTGAGCGGCTGTCCGGTCTCGTAGTATAAGCAGTTCATGTTAAGAGTTGAGACCGGTCCAAATAGATGGAGCAGCTACAGCTAATGTATACCTATGTAAGCAATTGTTTTTGCATTACTGGGTTGGAATAGTCAAAGCTTAACATTTGTTCAGTGCAGACGATAATTCAATCAAACATACTACAATGAGAGTGTTGCTGTTCCAAATAATTGCCCCTGGAACATCCTTACCCCCACAGCCAGTCTTGACTCGTTGGGGAATGTGGTTGGACGCTGTTAATTATTATGCAGAATATTACGGCAAAATATTGGAGGTAATTGATGCCTTGGATAGCACAGACAGTGCCGCTGTTGCAGCTGTAAAATCATTTCCTTCTGAACAGCTATTGAAAGATATTCTGTTCATTGATTCTAATTTTAAAATCTTGTCCAAAAACATCATCCTGTTAGAATCGTCTAAACTACAACTCTCAGAAGCCCTTAATGTAGTGGATAAAGTATCACAAACCGTTATCCAAAATAACAATTCACTAATTTCAGAAAAATTGAAATGTAAGTTGAGAAACGTTATTGCTAAAAATTCTGCCTATTCACAACTTCGTATTATAAATAATGTACTATCAGGTCACGACAAGACGTCTGAAGTTGGTGTACTAAAAGTAGTGACTTTCCGTTCTTCAAATATGCACCTATTACATCGTGTAATGTTGAAGGTACATTTCCCCAAAATAAAAACTGTTTAAGTGACTATCAGAGGAGATTACTTTGCAGTTGCTCAAAATGTACGTAACTCTTCACTCCAATGCACATATTCAAGGATGATGCGAGTATCTTACATTAAATTTTAAGAGTTAATATATCTCACTATAAAATAATTGTGTATTTACATGTTTAGATATTTCCTACTTCAATGATCATTCATTATACTTCTTGAATGCAGGATACATGTTTTATTGTAACCTCAGTATACTGCTCAGTGTTTACATCAGAGGCATACTCCATCCTTTGCAGCCCCCTTCTCATACATTCTATACCGCGTGCGCAGTAAACCTTTCGATTCTCGTGGCAATTCCACGAAGTCTACTGATGACGATGAGGAGATTGACGCCATCGAAAGTCTTGGAGACAGTGATGCTCCGAGTAGTTATTGTGCATCAAGTATCGAGTCCTCGTCTGATGGTGAGGATGAACATTTTGACTGCTGCTATCCAACGCATTTTCAAGTCATGGTCACTGGCGTAGCTCAAGCGGTAGCGCGTTTACCTGCTGATCCGGAGTTGCGTTCGGGCGTCGGTTCGATTCCCGCTTGTGCTGATAACCTGGTTCGGTTCTTTCCGAGGTTTTCCCCAACCCTAAGGCGAATGTCAGGTAATCTATGCCGAATCCTCTGTCTCATCTCGTCAAATATCATTTCACTATCATCAGTTCTATCGACGCTAGATAACCCAGTAGTTGAATAATTTCAAGGGAAAAATTGTTCCGGGGCCGGGTAACGAATCCGGGACCTTTGGCTAAATGCACCAACGTTCTACCATCTGAACTACCCAGGAACTCTATTGAGTCGATATCTGGTAGAGTTCCTGGGTGACTCAGTTGGTAGAGCGTTGGTGTGTTTAGCCAAAGGTGCCGGAACAATTTTTCCCTTGCAATTATTCAAATCATCTTCACAGGGAGCTATACCTGAAAGCTAGGTTTGCATAATACACGTCACTGTTCGTTAGCAGAAAACCACAATAAGTCACAGAGTTTGTTTGCACTCTGTGTTGGTTGCTTGACATGTCAGCCCACTTTGAGGTCTGTGGATATAAAGGGAGAAATTGAGTCGGTGTCTGGTAGAGCTCCTGGGTAGATCATTGGCAGAGCGTTGTTGCGTTTAGCCAAAAGTCCCGGGTTCGATACACGGCTGCGGAACAATTTTTCCCTTGAAATTATTCAAGTCATCTTCACAGGGAGCTATACTTGAAAGCTAGATTTGTAACCCAGTAGTTGATACAGCATCGTTAAATAACCTAGTACAAAAAGTAAGTCGTATCCTTACTGTATACTATCCTAAAATAGAATAAAGCCTTCTAGTTTATTAAGGCTAGCACGTGTCCCTATCACTAGGTACTCTCGGATTCAATTCTCAGTGTTGACTGAAATAAAAATTGAGGCGGTAGCCGGAAAAAGGGCCCATGGGTTTATAGGCCCTTTTTTGGGACAATGATTAATTCGATTCTCCGTATTAAAATCTACTTGCTTACATAGTTTCGTTTCAATATCTTGCAAACAGAGGGCAGGGTACCTAATTGAATGCAGAGCAGTGTATATTAGAGAGTACCGCATTCTCGGCGGCGGCAGCCATATTTACTCCTGGCTCGGCACAGATGCATAAGCAGTAATGCTAGAAGGAAGGTCATTAAAGGCGATATCATACATGTTGTTGTGGTTTATTGAATACAGGAGACGAGGATTAATAAACATTATTGTCATAGTGGGATGACTGATTAGAGATAACACTTTATTATTTATATAATGTCCATTTCAATAGGGATAACATCAGCAATTTTCTATGCAGTTCTCGTACCAACACTTCGACTGCCACCATTTAGCAGATTGCTGTAGTGCATTTGCTATAACAGGCAATTTTCTTAACAATAAATAGGCCTACATTCTAGTTCTAAAATACAGTGATAAGACTTTTTCAAAAATATTATGACAAGCTTGGAACGTATGAGTTGAAGTGTTAATAATTAAAGACTTCAAATCCTTTACTGTAAACTCATTTTCTACCAACGTTACACATTTTTCTACATATACAGATTTACAAGGATATACAAGTGACATATCCTTGTACGACTTGAGAGTCACTAATGTGCTAATAAAATTTACAGATTCATCCCTGTTATCAGTTATTACTATTAGAGATGAAAAACAGTTTTCACAAATACGATACAGTATGCCTATAACTTATTTTGTTTTATTTTGAACAAAACTGATCCCAACATGTAGTAAAGAGCTTGTTGTTCACTCAAGTTAATATTTCTGTTTTCAATTAAATTACAATTTAGCCTATATCAATTTCCTTTTGCTCACATTCATCTTCACTAGATCTTTCTGCTTCGGGTTTACTTACATCTGTACTTAGAAACTCAACTAATTGTTCAGAATCGCAAACTGCGTAATATCCATGCTTCGTTTATGAGAAAAATTGAGAAATCGTAATGCAGTTTTGAATTATTTTGCATCCGGGGTTGGATTTATGAAATGGAAAGTAGAAAATAAATTTTCTAACGCATCCTGCGTGGATCTATCTAGCATAAGATATTTGAAGTTCGCTTTATTATGACAACTTTCTTGAGAATCAAGAACTGTTTTTGTTACCAGTATTATATCAGTTTGGAATGGTTTCTAACGTCCGCTTTTGCCCACCTTGATGTTTTCAATTATAAATATTATGCCATTACTTACTTACGGCTTTTAAGGAACTCGGAGGTTCATCGCCGCCCTCACATAAGCTCCACATCGGTCCCTATTCTGTGCAAGATTAATCCAGTCTCTATCATCATATCCCACCTCCATCAAATCCATTTTAATATTATCCTCCTATCTATGTCTCGGCCTTCCCAAAGATCTTTCCCCTCCGGCTTCCCAACTAACACTCTATAGGCTATGCATTTCTGGATTCGCCCATACGTGCTACATGTCCTGTCCATCTCAAACGTCTGAATTTAATGTTGCTAATTATGTCAGGTGAAGAATACAATGCGTGAAGTTCTCCGTTGTGTAACTTTCTCCATTCTCCTGTAACTTCATTCCTCTTAGCCCCAAATATTTTCCTAATTACCTTATTCTCAAACAACCATATCCTCTGTTCCTCTCTCAAAGTGAGAGTCCAAGTTTCACACCCATACAGAACAACCGGAAATATAAGATTTTTTGACAGCAGACTAGATGACAAAATCTTCTCAACCGAATAATAAGAGGCATTTCCCATGCTAATTCTGCGTTTAATTTCCTCCCGAATGTCATTTATATTTGTTACTGGTGCTCCAAAGTTATTTGAATTTTTCTACCTCTCCGAAGGATAAATTTCTAATTTTTATATTGTATTTCCATTTCGAATAATATTCTGGTTACGAGATATAATCATATACTTTGTCTTTTCGGTATTTACTTCCAAACCTATCGCTTTACTTGCTTCAATTCCCGTGTTTTCCCTAATTGTTTGTGGATTTTCTCTAACATATTCATGTCATCCGCATATACAAGAAGCAGTAACCCGTTCAATTCCAAATCCTCTCTGCTATCCTGAACTTACCTAACGGCATATTCTAGAGCGAAGTTAAAATGTAAAGGTGATAGTGCATCTCCCTGCTTTAGCCCGCAGTGAAAATGTTATGTCATTGAGAAATTAATCATTGAAGTATATTCCTCCTCTTGTTTGTGACTAAGTGCTAATTTTGTACATCGACAATTGATTACACATTGATTAACTGCACGACAACACGGCATTCTTCAAGATAACAATGAAATATCGCACTAAAAACCTCTGTTCCTACGCAAGTCTTGCGTTGTACAGTCTCTCCGCAGGAGTAAATATGGCTGCCGCGGCGGCATTTGTCGGATCAAAAGAATGCGGTACTCTCCAATATACACTGCTCTGATTGAATGAATCCATGCACTCTTGCGTAGTTGTGGAATGCAGTAAACATCAACACAGTCAGCTTGCGGCAGGCACTGCAAGTAGTATAATTGTGTTGTGTGTAGCAGTTGTGATCTGTGTGCGATCTGAATTGTTTCAAAATGGAAAGAAATGGACATAAACGGAACAAGAGGAGATAGGACATGAAAATGAACTTGAAACGAGAAGACAGAAATATGAATAAACAACATATTACGTATGTAACTTCTAAAGGTGCTATTGTTGATGGTAAGTTTTTGCACCCGTTACCTCTGCTGCCAGAAGGAATGTTTCTCCAAGTTCACTGCTGATGAACAAGAAGATCTCTTCGAAATATTTTACAGTGGGCAAACAAAGTGACTGTAGGATGCTACAGTGGCAGGCTTGCTATAAAAAATCTACTGGTCGTAAACGTAACTTAAAATCCAAAAGTAAGTCGTGAAAATACATGGAGATATTCTCTGCGTCGAAGTGGGTTCAGCAAGAGGTGTGTCGTCAAATGATTTTGGGTATCTACAAAATTTTTGTCAAAAGACTGAGAATAATACAAGGGAAAATATTAAAATGTGAAACATTTTAGGAAAAAAGGGATTCTCATAAAAATGAACAACAATATAATCAGATTTACTGCAGTCACATCTACAATCGATTCCACATAGGTAGCAAGATCCACTGTTGTCCACACCAAAAGCTAAATGTCAAGATTCTCTTTGGGTTATTCTGTGATTATTACAAAGAAAGACTGGTAAATAACTGAATGTGAAGTACAAATATTTCAAATAGCTGACTTGACAACATTATTGAAGAGAGCAAAGTTGGATTGGAAGAAAACATCAATGAAGATGATTCTCAAATGAGTGTGAGTCCATCCAAGATGTGCACTAAAGTGTAAACTGCACTGACTATCAATCCATTCTAGATTTAATATTAAATATCCTGTAATCTGTATTCTGTATCCAACAGATATTCTTGATTCTTACGTATTCGGTACAATTTATGACGTAACTTCGAGATATATGTAAGAAATATAATTTTACTAAAATGATTATGGAATTGTAAACCTCTGTAATGTGCGTCGATCAATGCTGATATTAAATTTCTACTAGAATATAATCATATTGAAAATATTTTGATAAAATAAACTTGTTCTCTGGAAAAAGGGCCTATAAAAGCTTCAATAAAATGTATTCTTTTATTAACACTATTAAAATCGGAATGTATTATTTAACAAAATCCTGTAGACAAATAATATTGTAACAGTATGAAAATAGTTATCTTGATAAAAGTGCATCCAAATCGCAATGATATACAAATAAATCTTTCAATCGTTGTTTTCTCGAAACATGACTTTTGCTTATGGGCCCTTTTTCCCGGCTACCGCCTCAATTCTCTCATCTGAGCTTTATGTTTTTTTTTTCGTATTGCAATGTTGTGTCACGAATTTACGTTTCATAACTTTAATTTCTGTGCAACATACGAGTAATTTACATATGATATTTACCCCACTTGCTACGAAATGTTGTGGACCTAATTCCTCCATCAAAATTGTTTACTCTTGATATATTTGATGATTCAGCTATTATAAATATTATATGTTACGTAAGGTAGGAATATAACTCTAGAGCAGCCGTGGCGAAAAGGCCATGGTGCGCCGAGCCACTGTGTAAGCTGCAACGTGCATAGCACCTATGGAGGGAGGCGGACAACCGAAGGAAAAGTTAATGTTTAGGACGTGTAACGAAGAAAGAAATGAACAAGAAAACATAGGACACATTATCACAACCTAAAATTAACTGTCTTCAGAATGTCTCTGCGACAAAGTTTCAAAATCAGGAATTATGTCTCTTACTGCCAATCGTAGTTGATCACGAAGGTATTTGTCTGTCAGTCGTGATCTAAATTTGATTTTTACTATTTTCATTGTTGAAAATAATTTTTCACAAACGTAAGTTACAGCGAACATGGCTTCAACGGAGCAAGCGAAAGAACGAAGCTTCAAATATTTATTTTTTTTCCAAACATTTGAAACGTTCAATATCTGTCAAGTCCTCACATCTAGCTTTCATTTAACGTCACATTGTAAATCTGTGAGTTTAAATTGAAAATCTAACCGCATTATTCGTACATCTGCTGTAAAAGAATCGACGTACAGAGATGAGAATGATAATAATAATAATAATAATAATAATAATAATAATAATAATAATAATAATAACACTTAACCTTTTAATGTTTCATCAGTAACATGTAGTAACTTATAATGCCGTTTTATGTTATACAACCGTTTTCCTAGTAATATTTGTGAACAAATCATACATTTAATATTCTCATCATATTGTCAGCAAAAGAATGCATCCTCCCATCCTACTTGAAACTTTCGTTTTTTTATAGAGGTACATGGTTTCGAGAGAGATATTGCGACGATACTCCACTCGCAGGTTCGAGACAAATACAAATAGAACGGAGTTTGATTCCAGTGAGTAAGAGGGTGGGGATTGTAGGTAGGAAGCGAGAGAAAAGCACTGCGAGCCACAATGTGCTCGTGAGTCGCATTTTCGCCGCGGCTGCTCTAGAGGACTGTATACTACACAGCGTAACTGTGTTCTGTTGCCTGAGTCGTATGCCTGTACGCAACCATCGCAACACAGTTAACCCGTAAGTGGTGAGGTATTTTTCTAGTCACGTAACTGGTGAGGTGGGGATTGCACTTACCCCAACTTAGAAACCTGTATCGTAGCACTCAGAAAATCAAACTGAATTTTTAATTTATATAATAGAGTACTTTTATTTGTTTTAAATAGGTTTTCTTCAAAATTAGGGAAGCAGGCACCATAAGCAATGAAAAAGAAAAAAATAATCTCCTCATATCAACCTGGCGCAGGCTTCTTTTCTTTCAATGGCTGGGGTACTCACAGTCACCACCTCACCAATTACGGGTTTACTTGATTTCATCCTGGAGTCCTAGATGTCTCAGCTTTAGACTCATAACACAGACCACGAAGCTGCAACGTGGGACGATAATAGTAATGATAATGGTAAAAATTATAAGGATAATAATTGTCACTATATTTCTGATACAGTCGCCCTCTATGGTCTAGGCCCTAGACCAGTCATGTCAATTGATGCCCATAGGAGCAAGCGCGCGCTTTAGAGCTCAGGAGAGCCTGAGCGCTTTACAGCGGAAAGGAAAGAGACAGACGAAAGAGGTAGTACATACCGCTTTGTCAAGCTATATTCAAGGATGGCCAGCACTGATTCAATAGATGTATTTATTTACACTGCAAGTGCTCAAGCACCCGGTGGCAGTGGTATACACAATATAAACAATACACAATAAAATGATAATCAATACACAATAAATTTACAATACACAATACAATTATACAATACACAATACAATTTTATACACAATACAATAAGAATACACAATATAATTTAACACAATAATAATAAAACATAAATAAAATACCTAATTTTACATTACAACCTACATAATTATATATAGGCCCTACATAAAGGGAAGAGAACTTATTAAAACTGTATCCACGTTAATTTTTAGATTTGTCTGAGAAGTATGAGTGCATTATAAGAATGTAAGTTTTAATTGTAATGTTCATTTTTTACAAGTTTGATTTTCTTGTTAAAAAGAAATATTTTCTTAACTTCCTTCATAGAAAAGGGAAATTTTCAGATATAGGTCTATTTATTTAGTAGCCTTACAGAATGTTTTCGTAAATCTAATATGCCGTAAATACGTATTACTGAAGATAGTGTATTGAAAATTTTGAAAATATTCGTATGGAAATTGTTTGTAAGGAAATGAATTAACAAAGCAACTACTGTTACATCATAAGCAAAAGATACGTGCTTATGTGTTGTATAGCTTCAGCACATTTCGAGAAAATAATTTAATATTCTGATGATAGGAAGTTGCTCACCAATATCACCTTAAAAACATAATACAATGAGATTTTTGTTATGGAATATTAGTTACACTTAAAACATATACAGCACCTAAGTAACTTTGCTTTGTACTGTAATATTGTTTTGTTTATTTTGTTGATTACATTTTTAAGGCTAAAGGTACCATCAATATCAATTCCAACTTATGATGTCATACTCAATCCCTTTCTTTGGGATATCACTTTCTTTATGATTGATGCGTTTCATCCATTATTTTAGTACAGTATAGTTGTACTTTTATGGAATTTATGTGAATATTCCTTCTTAACTCTTTATTATGTTATTAACATTTAAAACACAAGTGCAATATTAAGAAATTGGTGTTAGTACTTTTGTTTTACAGACAATATAGATAATGTCAAACAGGAAGAAGCCATATAAAAATAACGACATAAAATTTCATGTTCCGTTAGAAGTTTGTGCACCACTGTTTTCTTAATCCAACAGGCTGCTTATTCATATACACAACTCTTCCTGTTTCCATACTTAGCGCTTGATGCCCGCGCTCAACGTCAAGGTCAGAAAAATGCGCTTGATTTGACATCACTGCCCTAGACTCTAGCTGTCTTACTAATAAAAACTCTATATACAGACATTTAACTGTCTTATACTTATAGAATGAGTAGCTCGTTTATAAGTCGTGTGTAAATTCCTTACTAATAATCACTACATACGTCGTGTATAACAGTATGACTGTTACACAGCTACGTCATATTTCGTCATTACTTCGTTACGAAAGGTAATAGAATATCTGAGGTTCTCTATTGCATCCGGTAGAGTGCTCTAGTGTGGCGTGTTAAATATCGATAGTACAACTGGCTCTAATCGATTACCACACTACATTTTGGTCAAAGAGTACAAGCTACAGCAATATTATTCTAATAATTCTATGATCTTTGGTTTGTTCTTCTGTGGTTACAAGGTAACCATCATCATAAAATGACAGTCGATACGAACAGCTGTTAGAGGGGCGGCCATTTTTTCGCTATATACAACGCTTAATCGAGGGGTTTCATGTATACAACTACGGCAAAGCAATTCCCATTGTATAGCTACAGCCTATTTATACGTCCATAGCTTATTCACGGTTTATTAGTAACGTTTTCTGTCTCAAATCTGCATAAGTCTCGTATAAAAACTATACACGGTTTATTAGTAAGACTGTAGGGGTAAAGCGCTCTCCTCTAGGCCGAAGGTTTGCGGGTCCAAACTCGGCTGGGTTCCGAAGCTTCAAGTCCTCCGCTAGGAACTTTAAGTAGTGCTTGCCGTGTCTTAGTTTTCCGGCACGTTAAAGACCTTCAAGCCTAAATTAGAGTCTTGGATTAACTATCCTTTCTCTTGTGTCCCACTATTACTTTCGTTGCATATTAGGTGGCGTTTCAGGCGATGAGCTTACCACTTCTGCCTCTGCCCCCTGTCGGCAAATAAGTGTAATTGAATTCCTTGTAGGCATGGAAGTCTCCGCTAGGGGATACCTATGTTCAGACTTCGGAATTATGGATTAAATTACGATATTGCTGGTACAGATAAGGTCGTTTTGGGAGTTCTCGGCATTTGGGAGATCTCGACACTTTTCAGAAAAGCAGCCATTGCGAGCACTGTTTCTAGTGCAAACAGTTCGAACTGTATGAGATCTGTGTTGACTGTGTTTGTAATCTCTGTGTAAGTGAACCTCGTGGCTCCAACTTATGTTTTACGATCACACAAGGCAATAAACACAATACATATTGTGTAAAGCTTGCTGTCCTCTCCGTATTTACAGGAATTATGTGAACCTTCTTATAATGCCCTCCCGGGTTAGCCTATCTCATTAGTAGGCTACATTAACATAATGGAACACAGTTCACTATATACATTGAATTTAATACATAAATAAATAATTAACATTAAGAGAACAACATCTTAATACCGTATTTGCTCGCGTAATTTGCGCACTTTTTAATTAACTTTGACCACTGAAAAATTGGGGCGCGTAAAATATGCGGATTTTTCAAATAAGAGGTCCTGTTCTGAGTTTATCTCAATTAGTATATGTATAGGTAAGTATTTACGGTAGGGCTAATTTTCTATACCGGTAACTTGTCTCTACCAAGGACAAGCATTGTTAAAGTAGCGGGACTTGGGGTTTCTTTCTGAAGCAGATACTTCAGTTGCTGGTGAATGACCTACGGTGGACTGTAGGGAAGGAAAATCCCTACTACACTGAAAAAAATATGTACGTAATCCCTACTACACTGAAAAAAATATGTACGTAAAATGTGTGCGCAAAATACACGGAGCAAAAATAAAGTACAAAATAATCCCTTAAAAATTAGGGTGTGCAAAATACGCGGGGGCGCAAATTACGCGAGCAAGTACGGTATATAAAAGTGGATGTGGGTATGTACTGTTCTCCAACCAGGAGATTAATCGTGAAAGGATGTGCTTACTATTGCGTCAACTATTAGAGCGAAGTAGATAGATAATATTACCGTTATAACGTCAGTTTAAAAAACATGGGTTCTCCTGCATATGTTATTTCCTGTATGGAGAGATTAAAAGACCAGGAGTGCTATTCATAGACATTTCGCAGCACGCGCTACGAGCGTACTAAGCTAGCCCCGGCTATCCACTGGTTACTAGTACAGAATTTAAATCATATCCTATCGCTAACACTGGTTTATGAATACGAAAAACGCTGATCATCCACCGGAAGCCCGCGCTAAAAATGTCTATGAATACGGCTCCAGGAGATTAACCGTGATCTAATTTTGTAATTAGGGTAGTATAAATATGTGTGTATCAGTGTTATCGTTTGTGCTTTGATAGTTAGCCAATGGAGATGCGTGTACCCATGTGTGTGACCTTATGACATCTTATGACATCAACATTCATTCACAGCATTACTCGGCTGCGTCTCATTCCCCTGAGACTTTCTCCTGGTTGGAGTACAGTATGTATGCCTATGTGTATATGTTCTCTATACATATCTACACGCTTTGACCGATATGTGCCAAAATTTGCACATTTAATCTTAACAACCAGGAGAAAAACATAGGCTATATTAAAATTGTTACAATGGACGTTAAATTAATTTAAAAAAAAAAATAAATAAAAATAAATACGGTCAAACATTCATGTGTAATACTAAAATGCAATCTTCTCTAGTCAATTGTTCTTTACCATTGTCTGTTGTATTCAACATCGGCTTTCCCGAGGCCATGGAAATTATAACACGAAATTAAATAATATTGTTGATATGCAGGGACATCATTTTATTTTTACTAATATTTTTAATATTAACCTGGCTATACCTTTGGATTAATGATTGAGACCCGGAAACACCGTTTGCTACCTCCTTCCACGACTGGAGTTCGATTATACTGGCGTAAAATACAAACAAATCACTTTACTAGGTACAGGAGGGAAGAAAAGTAGTTCATCCATTTACGTAAAGTAGGAAATATCGCGAATTTGAGTGTGATAATTTTCATTAGGTTTTGTTTAATCAAAATACAGTCCAGTATTAACGATAAGTGTTTTCACTCACGAACTGAGTTAACCATGCGAACGTATTCATTATGCAGTGTATATTATACTGTCTACAGCACATTAGCGTACAATATAGAGAATGAACTTAAAATGAAAAATAATCATAATATGGATATTTAAACACATTTTTTAAAATGGTGGCCGTTCATTTCGATACAGGCTTCAGTTGTTTTGTGCCTATTATCGCACTATAGACTGTTGAATCTAATTCCAATTAGCAGTTTCGTCCTTCATACTTAGTAACTCATGCAAATCTAGTCTTTCAGGTGAAGCTCCCTGTAAAGCAGATTTGAATAATTTCTAGGGAAAAATTGTTCCGGGGCCGGGTATCGATCCCGGGACCTCTGGTTGAACGTACCAGCGCTCTAATACTGAGCTACCCGGGAACTCCACCCGACACCGTCTCAACTTTTCCCTTTATATCCACACAACTCGCGTGGGCTGACGAAACACCAGAGACCCACAACGAGTGCACACAATCTCTGTGTGACTTGGAATTGTGGTTTTCTGTTAACGTACACAGTAACGTACATATTATGCAAATCTAGTCCTTCAGGCGAAGCTCACTGTAAAGCAGATTTGAATAATTTCAAGGGAAAAATTGTTCCGGGGTCGGGTATCGATCCCGGGACCTCTGGTTGAACGTACCAGCGCTCTAACACTGAGCTACCCGGGAACTCCACCCGACACCGTCTCAAATTTTTCCTTTATATCCACACAACTCGCGTGGGCTGACGAAACGCCAGAGACCCACAACGAGTGCCCACAATCTCTGTGTGACTTGGAATTGTGGTTTTCTGTTAACGTACACAGTAACGTACATATTATGCAAATCTAGTCTTCCAGGTGAAGCTCCCTGTAAAGCAGATTTGAATAATTTCAAGGGAAAAATTGTTCCGGGGCCGGGTATCGATCCCGGGACCTCTGGTTGAACGTACCAGCGCTCTAACACTGAGCTACCCGGGAACTCCACCCGACACCGTCTCAACTTTTCCCTTTATATCCACACAACTCGCGTGGGCTGACGAAACACCAGAGACCCACAACGAGTGCCCACAATCTCTGTGTGACTTGGAATTGTGGTTTTCTGTTAACGTACACAATAACGTACATATTATGCAAATCTAGTCTTTCAGGTGAAGCTCCCTGTAGAGCAGATTTGAATAATTTCAAGGGAAAAATTGTTCCGGGGCCGGGTATCGATCCCGGGACCTCTGGTTGAACGTACCAGCGCTCTAACACTGAGCTACCCGGGAACTCCACCCGACATTGTCTCAACTTTTCCCTTTATATCCACACAACTCGCGTGGGCTGACGAAACGCCAGAGACCCACAACGAGTGCCCACAATCTCTGTGTGACTTGGAATTGTGGTTTTCTGTTAACGTACACAGTAAAATACATATTATGCAAATCTAGTCCTTCAGGTGAAGCTCCCTGTAAAGCAGATTTGAATAATTTCAAGGGAAAAATTGTTCCGGGGCCGGGTATTGATCCCGTGACCTCTGGTTGAACGTACCAGCGCTCTAACACTGAGCTACCCGGGAACTCCACCCGACACCGTCTCAACTTTTCCCTTTATATCCACACAACTCGCGTGGGCTGACGAAACGCCAGAGACCCACAACGAGTGCACACAATCTCTGTGTGACTTGGAATTGTGGTTTTCTGTTAACGTACACAGTAACGTACATATTATGCAAATCTAGTCTTTCAGGTGAAGCTCCCTGTAGAGCAGATTTGAATAATTTCAAGGGAAAAATTGTTCCGGGGCCGGGTATCTATCCCGGGACCTCTGGTTGAACGTACCAGCGCTCTAACACTGAGCTACCCAGGAACTCCACCCGACACCGTCTCAACTTTTTCCTTTATATCCACACAACTCGCGTGGGCTGACGAAACGCCTGGGACCCACAACGAGTGCCCACAATCTCTGTGTGACTTGGAATTGTGGTTTTCTGTTAACGTACACAGTAACGTACATATTATGCAAATCTAGTCTTTCAGGTGAAGCTCCCTGTAAAGCAGATTTGAATAATTTCAAGGGAAAAATTGTTCCGGGGCCGGGTATCGATCCCGGGACCTCTGGTTGAACGTACCAGCGCTCTAACACTGAGCTACCCGGGAACTCCACCCGACATCGTCTCAACGTTTCCCTTTATATCCACACAACTCGAGTGGGCTGACGAAACGCCAGAGACCCACAACGAGTGCACACAATCTCTGTGTGACTTGGAATTGTGGTTTTCTGTTAACGTACACAGTAACGTAGTAGTATGTGAATGTAGGTAAGGCGACTGAAAATAACACTGTAGTAATTCTAAAATATTCAGAATATTGTTTTTTATATCCGAAAATGTGTTATTGCGAAATTCTAACTGTATAATCACGTTGCCAATGTAATATGTTATGCGATGTGGAAATAATCTCTTAATTTCTAAAAAATAAAAAAAAATAAAATAAAAAGGTATACGTCTCTCAGAATATTAGTCTTTATGCTGAAAAATGATTTATTGCCAGTTTATATTGTACCTGTATTCTGTATATAAAATAAGTATTAATATAATGCTAGTGGCTTGTAGCAGCAACTGTTGCTTGATAGAGATTGAAAATCACAATAAAATTCCTATACACAAAGTCCCACATTACTGACATTATTCATGGCCTTCAAAAAACCTAATACAGCTGTATTAATAACTCAAATGAAGGTGAAATACATTACGTGAACCATGGCCCTCTGCACAACACTACGAATTAAACTGCAAGAAGTCCTACGGTATATGTTCTTGCTGCGATGGACGCACATATTTTTTAAATTTTTACATCGTAATATGTAATACTGTCTTCATGCATAATTTCACTTCTTGAAAACGTTGTTACAAACATCATTTTCTACATAGTCGTTTATGAGTTCTTAATGCACTACACTTCTAAACGTTCTACCACATTTTCTTGGTCGACCAGCCACACTCATAATAATGAACTAATAAAAGAGAACAGACTAAATTCACAACGTAACAACACTATTACTTTTAAGTAATGCCAGATAAAAACACACGCACTATATTGAAGCTCGAAAAAAGTACGTGACAGTTGAAAGATGAACAAACAATTATTATGGTATCGAGATCTCGAAAAGCATGATATTGTGACGTCAACATCTCGCATGTACAGAAGGCTTCGATAACTACAATTTATGAACGTTTTAAGGAAACACGATGTTTGAAATTTCACTATTTTAAACGTAGCCTTTCCTATGCACAATATCCCACATTACTGACACAATTCATGACCTTCAAAAAACCTCAAAAAGCTGTATTAATAACTCAAATGAAGATAAAGTGCTTTACGTGAACCACGGCCCTCTGCACAACACTACGAAACGGACTGCAAGATGTCCTACGGTATACGCTTTAC
Source organism: Periplaneta americana (assembly GCF_040183065.1). Taxonomy (NCBI): domain Eukaryota; kingdom Metazoa; phylum Arthropoda; class Insecta; order Blattodea; family Blattidae; genus Periplaneta; species Periplaneta americana. The sequence goes on from NC_091122.1 coordinate 64,547,271, forward strand.
TGTGACGAACTACATATTTTTTTAATGTAAAGCTTCTTGTGAACTTCGCTACAAACCATTTAGATTTTCCCGCAATATTAATATTATTAGCTTTCGATAAAGACATCACACAACCTCACAGGATGTACAGTTTTCATAAAATTTTCCGCCGCCACAGTTCAAATTAAATATATAGATGTTCTGAATTTGTGAGCTATAGTTTCTCAAGTCATATTAAAAAAAAAGGCATACAGCGGTCAACGGGTAAAAAATTTTCCAATATAAATTAAATTATATATCTACGTATATATTAATTCTTTGGTATGATCGATAGAGAGATAAATTTTGGCTCTCGATGACACCCCAACGGGTTCAGACTGGGAACAAGTGAATTCCCTGTTTATCGTCAGCTGTCTCTGAAATTCACACACAGACATGACATTACGTGAAATGCAGAGCTTCAGAATCAATGTACGGATTTTATAATTATTTTATCTCTGCCTCTGTGCAACGTCATATTTGCGGGGGAGGAAAGGAGACAGTAGAAAAGTTGTAATGCTTTTTAATATGTGGATTCCCATGACTAAGATAGCTACTTGAAATGTAACGGTCACTGACCGGCAGAGATAAAAGTAAAACCTGTAGAACATTGATACAGTGCTAAGTGGACCTATAGGGACCGAAGGGTGTGATTTTGTTTTGCTAAACTTCAAGACAATGCTAATTCATTTTAAGTTTGTGTGACTGTAGCCTATACATAGGCCTATGTTCGTTTGGTTTTACTGTATTTATAGTTTGATTTTTTTTTTATTTGTATTTCTGGTGATGTGGAAGAGAAGGCCTGTTGACCTTAACTACGCCAGAATAAATAAATAAACACACACACATATACATACATACATAATACATACAAACATAATACATACATACATAATACATACACACATACATAGATACATACATACATACATACATATATACATACATACATACATACGTACATACATACATACATACATACATACATACATACATACATACATACATACATACATACATACATACATACATACATACATACATACATACATACATACATACATACATACATACATACATACATACATACATACATACATAAAAATTAAAACACATTTGAAAGTAAGGCACGTGATGAAATGTTTTCTTTCGTTGCAGTTGTTTTAAATTGAGTTAATCCTTTCAGGCATTTAGCTAAGAAGTTCATTAATTCATGTAAGTGACGCTATGTAAAGATTCATCTTTATGGTCGAGGAAAGCTTATTATAGGCAATTCGTTTTGGTTGTCTACAGTTGAGTTTCTGAGATTTCGGAAAAGTCTAACAATCAGGTTATTTAAAAAAAAAAAGAAGCAAAAAGGACAACCCAGGCAACGTCAGGTGCTTTCAGCTAGTTTACAATAAAACCAAATACTAATATCTCTAATGTATCCAGCCGTCTTCCATAGTCATACACATCGTCCATGCTATCAAGTTAGCACATACAAACATTACGGCCAGGCCGTGCATTAGCACTCCAATTAAGATTAGTATCCAACTCCACTTAAGGAGAACACCCCAGCGACCTACTCTAAATCAGTTCCGCGAATATCCATCCTTACGCACAGTGGCTCATAATGAAACTCATACAGTGTAGTATTAATTAGTATTCAGAACTGAACTGAAATCTTCATTTTCTAATGCCTTCAGTATTCAAGATTGTATATTAAAAACAAACATTACTTTTATAGAAGAGCACATTAAAAGTAAACTAAATAACGTATTTGTCTTCGCAGAAATCCACAATCAACGTAAAACTCGTACACTACATTCATAAAGGAAATAAATACAGAACACACTATGTTAATCCCTCATTCGAACTCAAGTTTTGCTCCCGTGTAGACGTGCTTCACCCCGAAAGAGAACTGCTTGTTTAAGACTACCATGAGCCGTCAAAAAGGGCAGAGTTCTATATCTGAACATGAGACGATCATACATCACCATCAATAGGGTAAGTCTTTAAGAGAAATCGCCAGATTAGTGAAAAGATCGCATTCCACTGTGCAGGATATTATAAAACGTTTCAAAGAACGAAAAACAGTAGTAAACAAGCAAGGAGAGAGCTCCAGAAAAATCTTTAGTAGTAGGGATGAACGTTGTTACTCAACAAAGTGAGGGCTAATCTAAAGTTATCTTCACCAAAGCTGGCTTTGGAGACTGAAAAGTGTTTAGGTAAGAAATGTAACCCTGAAACAATTAGAAATGTATTGAGAAAACACAACCAGGAGCGAGGAAGAAACCGTTCGTTAGTGAGGTCAACACGAAGAGAAGAGTACACTCTTAGACAAAAAAAAATAACCGGACTCTTGAAGCGTAAATTTGTCTAAGTTCCGTTCGGCTGTGCGCCTGATACACAAGACTAAAATCAGAGTAGTAAGGACGAAACCAGCGAGATCCAAGAACATACTCTTATTTCGGCAAACAAGGGTTTGAACTGTGTATGTGTCATAGCTCCGTGGTAAATCTCTGGCTTCCTACGCAGACAACCCGGGTTCGTATCCGCCTTCGTGTACGTATATATATATATATATATATATATATACATATATTTGTTTCGTTTTATTTTTTCTCTAGCTAGAAACAAATGATACATTTATTAACGTGCACAGGAGTTTGGATTAGTTGAACAATTAAACAAAAACATTCAGTAATATCGTAGAATTCTTCCTAATTACCCTTGAATTAAAATAGATGTTCAGTTCTTGGATCTTCTCCCCTCTCCATAAGGAATATTGATCAGTTACTATAATTTGTATAAGTAGTAGTAGTAGTAGTAATAATAATAATAATAATAATAATAATAATAATAATGACCACAGATTATTCCGCCTTGCATTTTCAGAGGAATAAGGTAATATTTTCAGATGAAGTTACTTTTTCCTCTGACAATTACGGGAGGCAAATGTCTACCGTTCAAGGGGATCCCGATACGACCCTACGCATGTGGCAACTCGCTTTCGCAGTGGCCGTATATCTGTTCCATATTGGGGCTGGATATCCAGTGACGGCCTGGGTGTTCTATGGCGGCTCGACAGAAATCTTAATGCCCAACAATACAAGGTCTTATTGGAAAATGTTATGCTTCCCTCTGTACGGGTGATACATCCTGATGATGATGATGATGATGATGATGATGATGATGATGATGATGATGATGATGATGATGATGATGATGATGATGATGAGATCATATTTCAACAGGTTAATCATCGTGTTCACACATGTGCCTAGGTCATAAGATGGTTTTCAGAGAGGCCATATATCAGACTGATAGAATGGCCTCCCTGTTCACCAGATCTGAATGTCCTAGAAAATGTGTGGTCGGAGGTGAAGAAAACTGTGAACGCGATGATAAATACAATACCACGTCGGCCGACCACAAAAGACGCACTCTGGAACATTATCGAGGACGCTTGGGATCGTGTATCTTCACGTCGACAGTACCTGAGACGCCTGATCGCATCCATACCCCGTAGAATGCAGGCGGTTATAGATGCGGAGGGATTACATACCCAGTCTTGAATTTTTTGTCTATTTTGATTTTTGTTTATTGATCTCCGAGATGTATTTCTTTATTTTGTTTAATACAAAGAAAAGGATAATGTCTGTTTATTCCTATCCGAGAAGGATTTCTTTTACTTAAGGTTTATTATTGTTTATTTCTATCCGAAAAGATTTCGTTTAGTCTCTTTAAATACAAGATACAAGGGAAAAGATTGCTATTATGTATCTAACTTGCCCTTTGTAAATATTAACTTTCTGTTAAATATTTCACAATACTGGTTATTATCATTACACAAGAAGTAAAAAATGAGAATGAAAAAAAAACAAAGTATAGACTGAGATTCGAAATCGAAACCTTTCGAATATAAGCCACAATGCTACCGATTACGCTATGCGAGAGAGACGACGACTCTTTAAGTAGCATGTTATATAATAATCATATAGTGGTGGCAGTGGAGTATCGGAAACATTTACGACAGAAGAAATTCATCCGCGTGTGTATCATGCTCTGACGAATGCACCCGAAGACTTCCGAATCGGACATAGAATCTGGAGCCCGGTCATTTTTTTGTCTAAGAGTGTACAATTTGCTAAGGAGAACATAAATAAGGATTGCGTATTATGGAAAACGGTTCTATTTACTGATGAGAGTAAGATGAACCTCTTTGGTTCAGATGGGAGGGTTTATGTGTGGTGTAAGCCGAATACGGAACGCAAGGAAAAAATCTAAGACCCTCTATGAAACACGGTGGAGGATCAGTTATGATATGGGATTGTATGGCTGCTAGTTGGGTCGGTAATTTGGAGTTCATTGAAGAATCAATGGACCAGAATGTATATTTAGACATTTTAAAAAAGAATGTGAAGCTTAGTACACAGAAACTAGGGATAAATAACACATTCAAATTTTATCATGATAATGATTGGAAACATAAGGCTCTGAAAGTACACACTTGGCTTCCTTACAACAGCCTCAAAGTGTTAGAAACCCCACCCCAGTAACCAGACATAAATGTAATAGAACATTTATGATCTGAATTGAAAGTTAAAATACAGCAGCACTCCATAAAAAATAAACAAGAATTGAAGAAAGCTATATTAGAAGAATGGTCGAAGATTCCTGTATCTTACTGTGAAAATTTGGTAAAATCTATTCCAAAAAGATTGCAAGAAGTTATCAATGACAAAGGATTTGCAAGAAAATAGGCCCATTAATAAATCAAAGTTGTAGCATATTTTCACTTTTTACTGTGGTAAAAGATTATTTTATTTTGTTATAGTCAGAGTGTGTACGAGTTTTATTTTGAGACAGAAAACGTTCAATTTGAATCCAAATATTTAATTTTTCCAGTATTTCTGCAAGATGTAAATCTTAAATATGTATTGTATTAATTGTCATATTGAGTAGTATTATAAACTGTAAGTTTTGTTTAGTTTAATGGTTGTACTTATTTATTATTATGTATATCGTTTGGTAGTTCATTGTACGAGTTTCACTTTGAGCCACTGTACCATCTTGGAATGACACTCAGCATTGTCCGGTCCGACTCACGGAGAAAACCGGCAGGAAAATCCAGGAATATGCACTATGTCTCTGATAACGTGCTCACAAACCCGGTTGGTATCACACAGCACCACGACCAGTAGAAAATACGAGTACATCAAACTTTGTTCTTACCTCCAGTCCCATAATCCCCATACAGTACCATCCACGACGATCACTGAGTTCCGGACGTAATACGTCTATCCTGGAGCTCACCAATCAACCACTTCTCTCGATGTATACGTGACAGTTCTCGTCTCGCAGCAAGCGTAACATCGATGAACGCCGGCAACCAGCCTGTAATCCACTCTGCTCGATGTGTACATGTCGGAGGCGGGTGGCTCACTCTAACCCCGCATTCCACGTAATTCACTGGACTCCATTTGTAATTCTCGGAAATCGGGCACATTCTCTCCAACTCTGCTTCCAAATAAGCCACTGGAGTCGATGTGTGCTTCCCGGTGGTCGACCACTCACTAAGTCTGTTCAGAAATACCATGAGAAAAACCGTTGCATATAAGACAATTGGCATACATGGCCTCAAAACCAATAACAGAACATCGTTATTCTCGATACCTGTAGATATGCATAAAATAACGTGTTAGAATCTCTCTTCTAACTCGTTGTGAAATAAGGACACGCTTCCTAGCGGAATTTTAAGGAAACACTAGAAGTGTCCAGAAGTCTAACGTAACACTAACTACATAGTAGAACAAAGTAATAAAAAAAAGATCGACATGAATAAAGAAAAACAAAACAAATAAAGGAATAAGGAAAATAGGAAAAAGGCATGGTGTCGTGAACCTACGCCACAAATGTGAGTACCACTTTTCATTTCTGTCATGAATTGTAGTATACAGTAAAACCTGCTAAAACGTACTCTCTATAAAAAGGAAACCTGCACAAACGAAAAATAAATTTGGGAACTGAATAATTTGCTATGTAAAATAATACTTTAAAACGGAAAACTGCCCAACGCGAAAATGGAATCATTTTTGGGCACCAGTTAGGTAAAAGAAAACATGACTAAAACGCATAATTTTTAGCGTAACTGTTGCTAAATTCTTTCAAATCATTTTTAATTTTGCAATAATACTGTTCATAATTTTTTTGTGTGACTACATGCAATGCTCGGGAAGACTTTCGCTATTCTTTGTCAGGCGTTGGGGTGAAGCTTCTCTAACCATGTCACTATTCTGTGCTCATTGTCAAGGACCCGGGCAGGTTACTGACCTCCTGTACCGTTACTTCTTCCAAACCTCTTGCATTTTCTGTCATTTATTCTCAGTTCTGTGTTAACAAACCAATACAGTGATAAAGGACAGTGCGAGTAGAATAAAACTGTGAATAATTGTAGTGTAGTGTCAATTTAATTTCAGATTTCCATTTCTTTTTGTGAGTTTTATGCCAATACAATATTAAATAACATTGCGAATAAAGTAAAACTGTGGGATTCAATAAAAACAGCCTAGATGACCAGTTCTATCATGGAATCGTAGCTTCATAATTTTAGTGGAGCAATGAAACGTCAAGGTCGTAAGGTCATACTGCTTTTAGACAATGCTACTTGCTATCCAAGGATTGATTTGTCTAACGTCAAGTTAATCTATTTCCTATCAAACACAACTTCAGTTACACAACCGGCGGATCAATGCGCAATTTACACTCTGAATTGATGCAGAACGCGAAGGAAATCTTACAACGTTCTCTTCAAAAGTCACGGTAATGCACCTTAAAAAAAAAATGTGTGAGCCAAGAAACTAGGGCAGAGGAAGGGAGGGGGAGAGAGAGAGAGAGATATATAAAGAGAGAGGGGCTGCAATTACGTAAGTTAATAATTATGAAAATAAAATTCACTTTGCATGTACAGTAATAGCTTTTATTTCAGATTATTTCTTCATTGTGTTCTTTCTACAGTGAGCATATTGCGATAGTAATCTATTCTTAGTTATGCCAAAACTCAACCCTTTGTAGAACGAAAACCTGCGAAAACGGAAACAAAATTTGTGGAAGGGTCGCGTTTCGTTTTAGGGAAGTTTTACTGTACTATAGTCCGAGTAATCTTACTTCATACCCTAAGGGTGGAACTTAACCATTTTCCCTCATTACTACATATGCTAGTGAATTGTGGTGATTTTCTAGTTTGCAGGTTGAATTTTCTTTTGCCAACTTCGTTTCGAATTTCGATACTTACAAAGACTTGAAGATCCAGGACAGGAAAAATAGTACTTTTTACCAATTAAAACAATAGAATCTTTAGCACAATTTAAAAAGAAATTAAATTAAATTTTCATCTTATGGAAAATGCAATTTCGAGCACATGTTCAGAATATTCCTTTTTTAACCCGTATAAATTTTGTGTGCATGCTTATGTAGACTTATTTCATAACATCAGACTTAGGAAAGTTACAAGCGATCTTCTATACTTTTTACTGATCGTGTACAATGAACATAATATTCAATATTTGACCAAAATAAGTCTAAAGAAGAAAAGCAATATTTCACACATTTCTGAACAAATATTGCTATCACTGCTTCAGAAAAACTGTAGCTTTTTGAAAGCGATTATCATTAATGAAGTCTACCTTCAATAATTCATCATAAGCAGTTGAGAAAATAGCAATACCATCGTTGGTCAGTGTGAATATTACTATTTCTGGTATAGTAATGTAAAATTAGATTTATTTATTAAACAATGGATTGTGACTATGTTATTAGACGTCCATATTTGTAGCATAAATGAGTGAAAAGAACACAGTATTCCGTAATGAATTATGAATGATTTAAGCATTGAGTAATCACCGTATGTTAAAATATCATGTCACTGGATTCGCGCGTCGCCATGTTGGTGTGGGAATCCCTCTCTCTTTCTAACACAGTTGCTGCACGATTTTACCTCCCAAATTCGTCTATGCATATTGAAATTAATTATATTGTGGGTTATCATGAACTATTTCTATCAATTTAATATAGACTATGAATTCTCTAAACTTGGACGTAAACATCATAAATGAAATTAAGGTATATATAAAGTGCTCTACATTATTTCTAATTAAAAAGAAATGCATATCAATGTAAACATATCAAAACTAAAGACAAATTATGACAGAAATCTCTTACTTCTTCTAGGCCACATATTTACATGCACTACTCCCGATCAGAAGGATAAATATGGGTTAGGAATAGTGAAGATTAAGTTTATTAGTTAAATACGATACAAGAAAAGAAAACAATTATATTCATATAGAGTTTTTAAAAATATAGGCCTACTGTCGTACTGGTAGTACACCGAAAGTTAATTTTGAAGCAGAAAGATTTATTTTCCATTAAAATTGTATAATTTTTGGCTTTGTCACGAGTTTAATTACTATAAATAATGTAACTGAAGTTACCGATTTTTATAGGTACATACCAGTATCTATACCATATACCAGACCTGCAGAACCCGTAAGTAGGGGAAATATGACGTCAATCTCACTCCACTTCTATTGGGGATCTTCGACTTCTGCATAGACTTGTTGACATTCTTTGCGTGTGTAAGGTCCATCAGTGGCGGCACTGTAATTTTCAAAAAGAATTGTAATAAGTCATTGTATTTATAATGCGTTATGTCGTTTCAACGTTTACGATTATGCTAGATTTTCTGTCGGTAGTTCCTTTGAGATTTCTTTGCGTCGAACCTGCTTTATATTTTCCAAAACTTCCCTTCTATCATCACCTACGGGAACACAATTTTGTAACATTTAAATAATGAATCTTGAAAGTTAATAGAAATGTCACTATTCATTTCAACACAAGATGAACACAACGAGTGGCGTCTTTAATTTGACAGTATATAAATAAATATTCAATATACAGTTCGTAATAATGAACTTACCCGAAAGTTTTTCTATTCCATAATTCTTAATATGGACTTTGTTTAAATGTCGATTGATATTGAAATGATGAGTAGAAATAAATTGGATGGGAACAGTAAATAAGCAATTCTTTCGTCTTCTTCAACAACATTTCCTTTGGAAGTAGTTTTTCTTCACGGGTTTAGATTTTTCCATGTGCCAGTTCTCTTCAAATTGCAGTACGCGTATTATGTATTCATTTATTTACTTATTTATTTATTTGGTTCCAGTGCATTACAACAATGTTGAATGACAGCATTGAACTCCGGTCATATAGCTATCATTCACGTATCAACATACAATATATATGTATATATAATATACACACATAGGTAGATCTTCTTACATTATATGCACATACACACATACATTTTCAAATTTATTTTACATATTTTTTTAACTTAAGGTACTCTCTCCAAACTTCTTAAAAGTGATAGAATACGAACATGTCACTTGGGTTATATAGCACCCGGTCCCCCAGCTTCAAGCTAACTCTCTCTGTGGGCCGCATGAATGTGTCTTATATTTAATGATATATATTATTCATAATGAAATGTATTATAAGCCCATATATTCGCTCACAACTAATGCTTATTTTGAATATAATTCTGTTATTTTAATCTTACAACAATAATGTTTAAAGTGATGAGCGTATTCTGAATCAACTTTTTCGACTACTACTTAGATTTCCCCTACCTATTAGACTAACCACCACGTTCAGTATTATCGGCACGTACAGTAATATAAATACTACAAGAATAGTATTGATAGGCTATATAAAAGGAGTATTCATATTTAGTTAAGTGAATGACTTTTTTAGAATTTCCACACTAGAGGCTCGGTTAAATTTCAGCGAGACCAAATAGGCCTAGTAACTGTAGTGTGTTGGAATAAGGTGTATTGGCAAATTTTCGAGGTGCTTTCATCTTCCCTGAATTAATTTGTATATTATTTTCGTAATATTTAACCGTTTTTAAACGAAACATTCAATTTGAAAATAATTATTTGAATACAGAAATAAAATTTCCTTTAGTTTCTATCCATGGAATTAAATATTCGTAAAATTGAAACTCGTACCGCACGGTAATGTACCAATAACTCATATGTAAAAGGTTTAGTAAAGATCAGAAGTAGATAGAACAGTACTGATATTTATGAAATCGAATTAGCTTTAATTATACCCTAAAATCAATTATGACTTTAAAACAGTTCCTGTTCAAAGCACGCTTCTCCACAAGCCAACGCAAACTTACATTAGTGTGTAACTGTTGAAAATTAAGTACAAACTAAACAAAAATAACATATATTATAGGATAGTTATCGTAACCTAACAAATTCATTGAATGAATCTCTACCCGGACACCGTCGACCGTTCTTGAAATATCTTGAAGTACTCTAGCCCGATGTCTTGTAACATTGGTTGCGTCAACACTGTTCACTGCATTAGTTGTAACTTCTTCAATGCTCTTGAATCTAGAAATCCTTTACATAGTCCCACAGGAAAATGTATTGGTCCTTCAAGTCCAATCCAACGCAATGGGAGAAAATGATCGATATCAGTACTTCACTGTGGCGGCATGTCGTTTTGTTGACAATGTTGGGTTGCAAACTCATCACCTGATGTACGAAGTAGAAGTGAAATATACGCAGATACGTTCAATTTCTTATCGTATAGTCGACAAAATAATAAAACTGGCTATAATAAAGTCTTGTAGTTAACATAGGCCTATATTCCACACACATTTCGAAACATTCGTTGCACTGTCATCACGGGTCCCACTGTTGGTATAGCTAACGAAGCATTACCACTTTTCTTTATCACTAACCACTTCCACATAAAACACATTACACAGGAAAACCAAGTACAGTACAATAAATGCAACGCTTATATCTTCAGATGGGCGAGGATTATAATGTTGATTTCCTCTGCAATATAATATCAAGTAGATGTATTACGCACTTAACATATTAGACTACATAATTAAATATTTGCATTGGCTTATGAACACTGTACTTTAATAACATGTGATAGACTAATACTTTAATTTCCCTTGTCAAAATGTTAAATATCAGTAGTTCAATTTAATTATTAAGAGTGGCATATATTAACTTCGGATTATTATAAGCGAAATGAAAATCAATACGTCTATTCCTAACAAGGAGAGAGTATAGCGAGAAGCTGCATTAAGTCCATAGCAGCTTACGTATGAAGTGAGCTGTCATGGAACGGGTATCATCAGCTGCAGCTGATTCTTTGTTGCCGGTTAATACGGCCCAAATGACTATTTAAAAATTCTGAAACAAATTAAATAAAACAGTAAAAATGCTCATTTCAAACCTCCTGTTTGTGTTCTTCCAGATAGGAAAGAGTGGGAGGGAGATCACCTTAACCAATTCCCAAGTCGTAGTCTGGTGTAGTTCAGAACTGACAGCGGTACTGGACCAGGGCTTTATGGGTTAGAATATCTATCCCCGTTGGTCAATATTCTACGGTTTTGCAGGCTGGATTGTTTGTGATATGAGCTTGCGCTCATGAAAATCTAAATAGATCATGCGAAGGCCTGAATATCTTTATTTACTCTGATAGCCAGGTTACACAGGGTGAGCCACCGGCGTAGCCAAGGCGCTTGCCTGCCGATCCGGAGTCGCGCTCGGGTGCGGATTCGATTCCCGCTTGGGCTGATTACCTGGTTGGGTTTTTTCCGAAGTTTTCCCCAACTATAAGACAAATGTTAGGTAATCTACGGCGAATCTCGGCCTCATCTCGCCAAATGTCATCCCGCTCTGTTATATACCTGTGCATTGGCGAAAGTGTAAGCATCGAATTATGTCGTTATCAAAACCGTCTGCTACAAAACGCACATTTCATATGGAATGGGAAAATGAATTGTTTTGTTGTAAGATCGGAGACAATTTTCAGTGTAAGCTTTGTAGTAAATTATTACTTGACAATATTAATATCGTTATAAGTTATTATTATTATTATTATTATTATTATTATTATTATTATTATTATTATTATTATTGTTATTGTTGTTATTGTTGTTCCATCAGTATTTATAATTTTTAAATTGTAGGTGTGGATCGAAAAAAACAATTGGAACAACTTTTTTTTTTCAATTTAATGAAATGAGCCCCAACCCCGCTCATTTCAGTCTCAGACAGACCACAATTTTACCGAGTCCTTATTTTATTTAGTTTCTTTATTATCAATTTTTATTTGGTTAAACTATTAATTTACAACTTTATATTATTATTTATTCAATTAATTTATTTATATTTATGAATTTGTTTGTTTAGTTATGTATGTCCTAGTTTTGATTAAGTACTTGATTTATCTGCTTTTACATTATTCATTGTACCATTTACTTATTTATTTATTTATTTATTTATTTATTTATTTATTTATTTATTTATTTATTTATTTATTTATTTATTTATTTATTTATTTATTTATTTATTTATTTATTTATTTATTTATTTATTTATTTATTTATTTATTTATTTATTTATTTATTTATTTATTATATTTATTTATTTATTTATTTGATGATTAATCATGTGACACTTTTTTATATAAAACAAGATTGTTTTTTTTTTTTTTTTGGAGCAACAGAAAGAGAAAGTGAATGCACTCAGAGGAATATACTTTGCCTCCATCATATAAATTTCAGCTTACTAGTTATGTAGTTGTTACATATCAATTCGTTAAATCATTCAATCTTACGGCTTAACACAAAATATAAAACAAATTAACTCAGTGTTTCATATATTTACATAATATTGTATTATTCTACAAACGTTTCCACCCTCCTAGGGACATCATCAGGTACAATGGTGTTTACATCAAATATCTAAAATCAATTAAAAGAATGTGACTAAATGTTCAAAGTAATGTATCATAGTGGAGTAATAATATGTGCAGAATATAAAGTATAGTGTGCAATTGAACAAAATATTAGAATGAAGATAAAAATTATACATTAACGCAAAACCAGGTCAAAATATTAAAATCACAGGCCTAAATGGCTTTTAATTGTGTGGTATGTTGATAGTATAGAGAATACAATATATTTAATTATAATTTATTGCTAAAACATGAACGTTGAGTCCTAATATAACATTAATATACTATTATGGAGAACAGTTAACTATCTCATTTTTGGACACATTATGCTTATAGGCCTAGCAAATGAACTTTCATTAATAAAATTATATATTCAAAGAACATATTATGTGTAAGCGTGTGCATTAATATATTGTACGTTGAACAATAGTATGTTATACGGTTAGTTATAATGCAGACATATCACTAAATGTTGAGTCGTAAATAATGTGAAGTCAAATGTTGTAGTCGGTTTGCTGATGGGGCAAGTAAGATGTTTTTTATATTCATGTATTAACCATCGTATGTTCAACTTTATCTGTAACAAGTATTTACTATTGTAATAGATGAATTAGATAAAGATATTAAATTAAAATTCTATGTAAAGTTATAATATGTTATATGATCTACTTACATATTGACATTCGGGAGCAAGGTGATATATCACGATACAAATGTATCATTGCAAAATAATAAGAAACAAACATCAACACCGACAGCACAAGGTAGAATAATAAGTCTAACAAATACCCAATTCACAAAAGATGAAACAGATATATTAAATTTAGGGTCCAAACATAATTTCCCTCAGGATAATTTCCGAAAAACTGTAGATAATATAATTATCGAAACAGAAGCTCTAATACAAAACAGTACACATTCTATTAAAGAATATCTTAGACATCAAGCTGCTAGTATAATAAAAGAGTTTAAGAATAATTCCAATACAATTACACAATTCAAAAAGGTTAAAGAAATAAAGAAAAAACTAAGGAATTTACAACAAAAATTGCGTTCCAATTTGATACATACAAAGGCTGATAAAAATAATGCAGTTGTAATTATGGAAAAAGAACAATATTATATCAACAAAACTACAGAATTTTTAGACAAAAACGAAATTATTGAAATAAAAGTTGATCCCACATAAACTTATCAAAATGAAATCAGAACAGCAATAAAATATTCCACACAGGTTATACAATCTAATAACATACATACATAAATACAATAATGAAAATTCAAAAATTCCAATATTTAGTACATTACCAAAAACACACAAAAATCCGATAACTATGAGACCTATTGTAAACAGTATTAAAGCACCCAATTAAAAATTATGCAAATTTCTCCAGAATTTCTTAAAACAGACATTACAACTCGAAACCAAATACACCATAATTCATACAAAACAATTAGTAAATAATTTAAAAGAAATAAAGATTAATAACAATACACGAATGATGTCCTTAAACATAGCAAATTTGTGTAGAAACATCACAATTAATGAAACGTTAGACATTATTCAAAATAAATGAGAGAAAATTAACATACAGGAAACAAAATTCCAACAAATAATGATAGTTTTAAAAACAGCAATAAAACAAAATTATTTCCACTTCAACGACTAAATTTATAAACAAAACAAAGGATTAACCATGGGAAGCCCGCTATCAGGATTATTTGCAGAAACATTTCTGCAACATCTAGAAAGCTTAAAAATTGTTGATATAATACAAAAACATAACATAAAATTGTACGGAAGATACGTTTCTGACACTTTGATCATTTATGATAACATAAAAATAGGTAATTTTATATTAAATTCTTTCATTAGTCTACACAACAGTTTAAAGTTTACTCAAGAAAATGAATTAAATAAATCCTTAAATTTCTTGGACATTACATTAATAAAACAGAATAAAAATTGCTTTTGACATTTACAGAAAACCAGGCCACACAAACCATTGCATTTCATCTAATTCAATACACCCCATTACACATAAGCTCAGCATGTTCAATTTTCTAATTGAGAGATTAATGTACATACCATAAGGAAATTATAAAAAAATATATAGTAAAATATTACAAATGGCTAATGGGAATGGCTATAATACAAAAATTATAAAAAAAATAATTCAGGATAAAAAGAAAGACTAATAAAACAATACAATACAAAATAATACAAAAATTATAAAAAAAATAATTCAGGATAAAAAGAAAGAATAATAAAACAAAAAAGTTTACAACTCATGTCGCTAAAAAAGAGAAAAGGCAAAAGACAAATACAACACTCATATAGTAATGTATTAAATATATCCCACAAACCTAATCTCAAGCTCAAAAAAATCTAACTAATGGACTTCTGAAATATAACAAATTACATAATAATGGTATTTACAGTTTGGAATGTATAACCTGTAAAAAATAAATAGGACAAACCCGTAGAAATTTTGAAGTCATATGGGTGACTTCAAGAATACCCGCAGAGAGTCAAAATATGCTATATATTTGATGATATTGGCCATGAATTAGGACATAATAAAGACACTTTGAAATTTTTAAATACATATTCAGATATTAAATTAATAAATAGTGCCGAAGCATTCTATATAACTAAACAATATTTAAAACACGGTACCATAATTAACGAAAATCTTATTCTTAATCAACATCCATTATACACTCTTTAAGTAGACAAAACATAGTCCCTTACTTCACCCAATAACAATTAATATTACTACGCGAACATATGAGCCAAGCAAGCAAGCAAGCAAGCTAAGCAAGCAAAGCAAGCAAGCCAAGCAAGCAAAGCAAGCCAAGCAAGCAAAGCAAGCCAAGCAAGCCAAGCAAGCAATTCTTACGTCACGTTCTTCCCACCAACATCAACCCCCCTCTATAAGCGTAGTCGATGTGACGGATTGTCTTTACAATTTTCAGTACTCTTAAACGCCCATTGCAAGTAGATTGGGAAGAAAAATTCTTCTGTTGTGCTCATGGAGAAAACGTGGTATGCTTACTATGCAACAAAATCGTTATAGGAACGCACAAAAACATTATATACAGACATTATAAACAATGTCATAAAACTCATAGCTTATTTACAGGTAAATAATCCTATTTTGAAGTTTAATACCTACACAGTAAACTAAAATAATATTAGCTAGGTCATTGTTCTGTTTTCACAATTTTTTAAAAAACATTTTGCTCTATTTTTTCTATTTCTCTCTGTTTCAATTTATAGGGCCGAAACATACGGAGCAACTTGAAAAATTAAAAACCGAAATATTAAGTAACCAGAATATAGAGGAGGCGAATGCCTTGACTCAAGAATAAAAGGAAATTCTTACCAGTGACATAGTTGTATGGGAAGTCGTAAAATCATTGAAACCTTTTAGTGACGGGGAATTTGTTAAAACATGTAAAATAAGTATGGCGAGTGTTATGTCTCTGTACAAATGGAACAATATGAAAACATTACTTTGTCTCATCGTATTAACTATAGCGAGAAGAATAGAAGATATTTCATATCTGGTGGATGGCCAATTAAAGTATAGCATTTCCCAATTCATACCGTATTCACATGCTTTAGATGAAAGTTCAGACATTGCTCAGTCAGCATGGATATTAAGGTAATTATCATTTATTTTTATATCAACTTCATATAATAAAATGTATACAATTAATTTAATTGTAAAACATTGATGAGAGCATGCTAAACACACGGTAGAGATAAGGGGTAAAGTACATTCCCCTACCACACAAACTCTCCTCTGTGTGGCGGGTTGCATCTCAAGATCTGCCCACCACTGCACTAGGACACTCGAGTCGAACGCTCGCATTTGTTTCGACATCCGTTCCCTAAGCCTCTGAACTAGGCAACTGTTTAGCGTGTTACTCACGAAGGGAAGTCTAGTTCAACAAAAGACGGCGCAGATGGGCCACCTTATAGCTATGCCACACTAGCATTGCAATGAACAATACTGCCTTTACATATGAAAATATCCCAAATTGAAGTGAAGTGATAACTTTAACAATACTTGCACTGCAAGAAACTCCTTTCAACCTCACAAAAAGTGATAGATGCATAGGAATACATGGAATGTTACTGATTTACCATGACGAAATCATCTGAAGTGTCTTACAGTGGAAAGCCATTGTATCTTAATTTCAAATAAGGATCTATTAATCCTTGATAAAATTATTATATGCCATGTGTATCATTCTGTGATACATTGACTGGGCAACAAAACATTCAGCTGGCACTTCAATACACAAATGATTCCTTATAATAATTTTTTTAAGGGGCTATTATTATTAAATTATTACAGAAAGTAAACGATACATTTTAATGACGATTTGAAATATAATTTACTTCACTTCATTATAATTGCTGTCAGCGAGATGATATTTGGCGAGATGAGGTCTGAGATTCGTCATTTTATTGCCTGTTAATCGTCTTACAGTAGGTATAAACCTCTGAAAGATAGCAAACAGATAATCAACCCAAGCGGTAATCGAACCCATGCATGAGCGCACATTTTTAAATTTAGTTTAACGGTAGATTCAATTAAGGTGATGGAATTTTCCGGTACTTACATAATCATATTTCATGATCTGCGTAACATTAACATGAATTGGTGATACCTGATTATACAGTAACACGTCCAGTAAAAGCTGTCTGCACTTCAGTCCATCCTGTAACCGCTGTAGTAAAGTCAACATCAACTGGAAGAACTTAGAACTGATGCAGCCCAGTACCTATGCTGCCAACTTGAAATGTTCACAATATAATAAAGGAAATGTGCAGTTGAATAGAAATATGTATTAAAGATGCAGTTATTTTTAAATCAAAAAACTGATTTTGTAATGATACATTAGGCTACTGCAGGGTTGCCGAACTGAAGCTTTTCGGTGCTCGAGGCTCTCTCTAGAGTCGCGTACTGAAAGGTGAGGTGTCTTCGGTTCTGGTAGCGAACAGATTGCGACCATGAAACTGCGAGCGGAGACGAATCTAAAAACTGGCTGTAGGGTTCGGACAGAAGATTACGCGAAAGCATGGAATTCATGGGTCGGAAAATGTAGTGGTGAAGATCACAAACTAAGCGCAACCTCCTCTATTGCCTAGAATGCAGTACATATGCAGAGAAATTTAAACAAATTGCATTCATTGTGTTCATACTCTTGTGTATATTTTAGGTTAATGTCATTAAATTGAACCATGATTAATAGTGTATTCTTTATGTTTAACATCTGAAATCTAATAAATTATGAGTGAAGAGCGTAGAACCTAATAACGATCATCCTCCACGTAAAAGAGGCAAGGCGCAGTTTTCAGGCAAGAACTATTTCCTACGTTAGGTAGATATGTTGCAAATGTGTTTTCACTGTTCGCGACGAGTTATATTTGTGAAGCTGCATTTTTATTAATGAAATATCATAATCCACAGTTAATTTCCGATTTATCACGCAAATCGTCTTAGCTGCATTTAGATTGGCAACAGCCAATAGAATTTGAATATATCAGACCCCTAACTGCACATTGTACAACTCAAACCAAGAAATGGATTCGGAACACCTCAAAATCTGTGCTTCAGTGGCTGACCATGACAATATCTTTGAAACATATTGGAGTACAAGAGGTCAAATGACTTTGTCAAACGTCTGGCATATAAAACAACAACATTAATGAAATTAACTAAGACTCACATTCGTAGCAGAATGTCTGATAAACATTCACGAAGTTGTTATGAAGGGAACGCACTGTCAACTTTCTACGAAAGCAGTTTCTTCCTCGAAAATGTAAGATGTAAATGAATCTATTTGATGCACAAAGTACATCTATTATTCCAATAAGCATTTTTCCCTTCACAAGAAACACTCGCTGCATTTCTCTCACATAAATTCATTCCGGGGGGGGGGGAGCTTGTTGAAACAGAGCCGACTAATCTTTCAACATCACGGGTTCGCAGGCTACCCCTACACTCGCGCTGGTGAGAACCATTCGGCTATCTTCGATCAACGCTGCTACATCCTTGACAGCAACTGTAACATTATAGCGACTATGCCGGGAGCCTCAGTTCGGCACCCCTGGGCTACTGGATTGCAAAAACTTAAAGTTAGTATATTGACTAATTATGTGGCAATAAAATTTTCGACATAATAGTACTAAGAGAATAATTATGAAGAAAGTACAATAATATAGAATTTAGCTAAATAAAAATTGCTCAATGGAAGCGTGTGAAACTGAGGGCAATTCCAGCTACAGAACTACCATGGCACGAGAAGGCAATAACAGAATGCAGTTAATTCTCGGTTAGCAAGATGCGGTGTTCACAGTCAGTAATTCAGACAGCGGAGAACTTCTATAACCCTGTAATATGACAAAATATTTCATATTATCTGGAAAATGAAATCTTGACTTAACAACATTGAAACATTATACTAATTTTGTAATACGATGCTGATGCTGCTGTCACTATTACCACTACTATAAATTTTTGCTGCTTTCTGTTTGCGTTTACAATGAAACGACTTAAGAGCCATAATCAGATAGTTCACTCTTTTCAATTTCCCGAAATAAAAATACAATAACTTTTATTAAAAAGTAAGGTTTCCTGTACTCATCTTAATGTATTAGTGCGCTGTGATTTCCGAAAACGCTTATACAACTTCTCACAAACTGTGTGTTTAATAATATATATATTTTTTAATTTCCACTTTAGACCAATGACTCTCATTTCCGTCTCCTGGGGCATCATCAGGTAATACATAACAATATAAAATATTAACGTTATAGTGCATATGAAAATGTGTTTATATAATTGTCAAGACGAAGATCAAATTAAGAGAGGTTGTTACCATCATATCCTCAATTATATTTTAAAATTACTTGCCCAGGTGTGATAACAATGCATTATATTAGTGAACAATGATTAATTAAATTTTGTAAAAATTAATAAAATATTGCCATAATGGGAGCAAGATTATTTTAAACTGTCATAAATTGTGACTGTTGATGTTGCATAACTTCCCCCACGATAATTTTTGTAAAACTTTGGATAACATAATTATTGAAGCAGAAGCATTACTACAGATTTATACATATATTAACAAGGAATATCTCAGATATCAAGCAGTCAAAATAATAAAGATTATGAAAGTAATCCCAGGACAATAAAACAATTCAAGAAGGTAAATGAAATTAAGGAAAACTCAATTAATTACAAAAATAATGACTTCACAATAATTTAGTACATACCAAACCTCATAAAAATGCAGTTGTAAGCGTGAAAAAATATGAATATCTTGACAACGTCA
>NC_091122.1:66669975-66787475 GCF_040183065.1 Periplaneta americana
ATCAGTCGGCCGAGAGGATTGGTGGAATCAGTTACTGCTATCGTACGTATCCCACACCCCAAGGCAGTTGGTTTCTCTCGCCTCATATTCCAAGAAAAGAGTGCAGAGAGGGGAAAATAATAAATTCTCTGACAGGTCGAATCGCATTGAAAGCGAGTAGGATTGGCATATTATGAGCTGTGTTCTCACAGTTTCTTTAGCAGACGGCATTAAACAAAACGTTACTATTTACATTTCATTCATTCATAGTGTTCTGCCCAAGGGCAGGTCTTTCACTGCAAACCCAATACTCTCCAGTCGCTTCTCTTCACTTTGCCGTCATGTCCATGTTTCTGCCCCATACAATTCCATGCTCCACACAAAGCACTTCACTAGTCTCTTCCTTAGTTATTTTTCCAGAGGTCCGCAGAAGATGCTTTTTTCTATTAAAAGCTTCCTTGACCATTGCTATACTTCTTTTGACTTTCTGGCAACAGCTCATGTTTCTACTTACTGTATACTGTAGTCCACTCCAACTATTAGCTACATTTATAAGGGCAAACACATCTGAGTAAATCTAATGTTCTTATATTGCGTTCTCTTCAATTAAGGATATAATCGAGAGCTCAGGCATTTAAGCACTTAAAACATAAAAATAGCCAGGCAAAAATGCACTAAACATAAGAAAATGTGAACTAATATTAAAATGAATTGTATATAATGGTTATACAGGGTGTTAAAAAGTTTCCAATATTTTAGGAGGTGATAGTATGCATCAAAACAAGAAAATAATGTCTGATTAACATGGGTCCTACAACACATACTTTCTGAGATCTGTACACTTGTTCATAGGAGGTGCTCAATGTGACGTCCATTTATGGCAATGCATTCCTCTGCCCTACAATACAGCAGACTACCAGATAATCATACCGTAGTTGGAATAATGATACGTCGCAAGAAATACTGAAAACAAAAGTCTGTTTGCTGTTATGAGCGCGCATCTGCAAGAATGTTGCCTCGATAATGGAATGCAAGAAATGACAACAGTAGTTCGCAATTAAACAATTTTATTTTAATTTAGAACACTACAATGAAGGGGGAATTTTAAAAAGCAAAGTACGTACTAACATACAATTAAAAAAAAAAGGTGATAACAGTATTCTGACCACCGGCGTAGTTCAGTCGGCTAAGGCG
This sequence comes from Periplaneta americana, assembly GCF_040183065.1. Classification (NCBI taxonomy): domain Eukaryota; kingdom Metazoa; phylum Arthropoda; class Insecta; order Blattodea; family Blattidae; genus Periplaneta; species Periplaneta americana. The sequence continues at coordinate 66,671,149 of NC_091122.1, forward strand.
CTTGCCTGCCGATAAGGAGTTGTGCTCGGGCGTGGGTTAGATTCCCGCTTGGGGTGATTACCTGGTTGGGTTTTTCCGAGGTTTTTCCCAACCATAAGGCAAATGTCAGGTAATTTATGGCGAATTCTCAACCTCATCTCGCTATCACCAATTCCATCGACCTTAAATAACCCCGCAGTTGATTCAGCGTAGCTAAATAACAAAGTGAAAAGAACAGTCTCCTGTTCCTAAAATGTAGACCTACAATTAAATGTACCATAAAAGTTGGGCAGGCGCTTTTAAATTACCAAACATGAATTTTGAATTAAGTTCCCTAACTTACGTACGCAGAAATAAAATAGGTGAAAAGGGCAATCTTTGAGCTCTAGTAAAAATACCATTCGTTTTTTCGTCTACATAAAATCAAACATAATTTTATAATTGATACCATTCATGATTAATTGAAATTAGCAACGTCGAAACCAGTGCCCTCGCGCCTCATTTAGCTCGTGGCTCAGGATGGTAGTAGTGTTCCACTTAGATCGTGCCTTCCTGCTAGCCCTAATCACATAATAAATAACAGATTGGTCAACCCCATGTTAAAAACGGTAACTTATGGAAGAGAACAATCACCAGGATCGCCACTGTCGATTGGTAACGACCGCTAGATGGAAGTACAGTTGCTCCATGCAATTCAAATGGGCGTTATAACGTGACTTCTTCTGCAGTCTCTAGATGGCAGCATAGTGAAATTGATAAAAGTTGTCATCAAAGTCCATAAGGCTGGTCAGTCTGTTAATAGGTGTTTTGAACTGTTGGGTATAGACGGAATATCTATGTGTAGACCATAACATAGGAAGTCTGCAGCAATTTCTGTCCATTATAGCTCACAGTCTCTTCCATCATCATATGATTTTCACAGTTACAGGAACTGTACATACAGGCCTAGTACTATTCGATTGCTAATTTTGTTTTTCGTACACAACTCAGCACCAAACTGCAATTCGTTGTTATGAAACGAGGAGGAGAAGAAGAAAATGCAAAATGGAAAGATTTTAGAGTCTAATAAACTAATTCGTAAAGTTGAGGGAAATGGTAGGACTCGGTGGAAAAATCCCCCTTATTTTATCTTGGCCACCACAATAATTGAAGGGTTCAGAGACATAATGGGCCAAGCGCCATTTATTAAAAACGGAGAAAGCAAGGGTTAAAGTTAAGTGAATACCATAGTTTAATGAATGTTGACATATAATTTAGTTTTAATGTGTATACTTTATATTACTTGCTGTATGTTTCCATTGAATTATGGTAATATCTTCATTTTAACCCTTGTTTTCTACGGTTTTAGTAAATGACGCTTGGTCCACTATGGTTCTGAACCCTTCAATTATCATTTCTTTCAAAGCCGGGAATCTACCCCAAATTCACGGAATAACAAGTCCGCACTCTGGCGCTGAAAATCATTAACTAAATATCCCAGGCTTCCTGCTCAGCTTTAAAATTTTTCTAGATGTCAGTTGACCAGAGAATAGCATTGTAATACCCGTGGTGATGTGACTCATCGGTCGGTTTCAAAGAGGAGGAAACTCACAAATGTTCCAAGCAAATCCGGACGAGGAGCATAGCGAGTGTTGTCATTGTTCATAGCGGGGTTCGTGTCTCTTCTATTTTTGCTACATGTCCATCCCAGCGCATCGCTTTCATTTTCACGATCAGAACAAGGTGAGCAAATCACCGAACCGAAAGGGTCGATGATCGTAAGGAATCTGAACGCCTGCATCTGCGTTCATTACTAAGAAGAGCAACTAGGAACGCGGACCTCATCTTCTAAACAAAAATTATTTAGGGCCAATAAAATTATTTAGGGCCAAATTAAAGAAGTACCTAATTTCTCACGCCTTCTATTCTGTAGGTGAATTCATGACATTCAATAACACTTCATGAAATTGATACTAAAACTATGTGTTGTACTAGTAGACTATATTGTAAATCTCGTCTGTATATATTTCATCTAGACTGTGACTATAAATTAAGATTTTATAATAGTATTAAGTTTTTTGACTTGTTCCATTTTCTAGCTGTAAGCATGTATGAATACCATGGAATGTTAATAAATACAATACAATACAATACAAAATCCATGGTGTTTGAAAACACCTGAAGAGCCTTAATATAAAATATATCAAGCGAACCTTCTAGGACATGATATTGGAAAATCCATCTGAAAGTTCGCGCACATAAGAAAAGAGACCTACGCGTATGTCACTGCATATATATATATATATATATATATATATATATATATTACAGTCATTAAGTTCTAAGACTTGACGCCTGGAGGGTAGGCCCTCCACAAGAATCTGGATGTATCACAAGATGCCGCATAACACGGCGTACATTTAAACAGAACCACATCCTCCCTCAAAATAGTCTCCGTTGGCCGTTATGCACGTTTTCCAACGTTGGTATAGCTGCTGGAAGCACCGTTGAAAGATGTTGGCAGGAAGGTCCCGTATGGCTTCTCTTGTGGCAGTCATGACCTCTTCGGAAGAATGAAATCTACGCCCACGTAGGGTTGCTTTCATGCGATGAAAGAGAAAAAAATCGCATGGTGCGAGATCAGGTGAGTACGGAGGGTGTGGAAGAACTGTCACCTGTTGTCTTGCAAGTTCCTCTTGGACAAGGACAGAGCGATGTGCAGGGCGTTGTCATGTAGCAACAGCCAATTCTTTGTACGCCATAGCTCAGGTCGCTTACGGCGAATTGAATCTCGTAAATGGCCAAGGATCTCTTTGTAGCGGGTTTTGTTCACAGTTGCACCTTCTGGGATGAATTCCATGTGAACAATTCCATTTGAATCAAAAAACAGTTCAAGCATCACCTTGCCTTTTGACCTGTCTTGTCGCGGTTTTTTCTGTCGTGGTGATAACGGCGTTTTCCAGGTGGCGGATTGTCGTTTCAGTTGCGGATCGTAAAGGAAACACCAAGTTTCGTCTCCAGTTATTATCCGGTTGAGAAACGTCGGATCATCGTCAGCACTACTGATGAAGTCACCACAAATCGTCATGCGATCATCACGTTGGTCTTGCGACAGGATTCGTGGCACACTGTGCTGGGTAACACGAGACATGTTCAGGTCATCAGACAGAATTTTGTAGCAAGTACCATGGCTGACCCCTACTGTTGCTGCGATATCGTCTACCGATTGGGAGCGGTTAGCACGCACCAACGTTGCATCTTCTTGGATATTGCGTTCAGTTCGAATTGTTTGTGGCCGACCAGTACGCACATCATCTTCCAAACTGTCTCTTCCTTGCAAAAAACTTCGGTGCCACCTAAACACAACACTGCGACTCATTGCGTCCTCACCGTAAACTTGCTGCATCATTTGAAACGCTTCGGCAGCAGTTTTGCCTAATTTCTGGCAGAACTTGATGTTTGCCCGTTGCTCAAACTGTGACATCTCGGGTTCCGACGTGCGCATTCAAATCACCGTCACAACAAAGACCGTAGTTCTGCTTACAGTGCATGCACTCAACTGTCTCTTGTTGGGTCGAGAGACTAACTGACAAGGTATCATACCATGGCGCCACCTATGCGCTATAGTGCACCACAACGCCACTATGCTCTCAGTATTAGAACTTAATGACTGTACCACGTATATATATATATATATATATATATATATATATATATATATATATTAATCAGTTGCAGTTGATACTAATTATTATTTTGTTAACACAAACTCATACTAAAAATTCCGACAACATTTCTCTCCTTAAAAGCACACTAGTACTGTTATTTTCTAACTGTAAATCAGATAGAGGTGGGAAAATCTTTGCACAAACTCTTCAGAAAGAGATGCAAATATGAGGACAGTGACCTAGTCTACCTCTATTGAAAGTTGAAACACAATGCGAAAACCTTATTAAGTTTTATGTTTTTCCAAGAAAACTTCCACCTTGTTGTCAGTTCATCTTCCTAACATATGAAATACATACTTTTGTGGGATTCGTTCCCCTCAACCCTTTTAAAATAGCCATGTCTAGACTGTGTGCGAATGAGAGCGTTAACTACCTTCCTCTCTTTTTAAAATCTGGTAATTTGATTACAATAAGGGCCAGTCTTCTGTTTCGACCGCTGTATTTTTGCAGTTGCAGTTCCTGTACTGAGTTTGTATATGAAGGTTGTGTGTTTAGTTTGATAAAGAAAAAAAAAATCACTTTTCTGTGGTTTGTGAAAAGTGTAAACTCCATTGTCATGAGAATCTGAGAGGTAAACATGGTGAAACGTTTGGATTTAAATTGAACTATCGTGGAGAAGTACTTGACAGAAAAGTTTTTTCGTGTTTAGTGATGCAGGAAATATTGTTACTAAACGTAGAGTGGCACTTAATTTGGAGCGTGTGAATGCACTCAGATGTTTAAATTCATGGATGGAGCAGTAGTAACTAGGTGAGTCTTCATACTTTGTTATTTTTATTTGTCTCAAAACTTCCCGGATAAATTGACACAATAAATTATAAGCCTCATAATAAATATGTTAGTAAGTAATTAAAATAGTTGTTTTGTAATATAACGATATAATATATACAGATATACAACATTAATTTAATACTTAATGCATATCACCGAAGTTAAATGTAACAATAATTAATGACAACACTATCAATTAATCGAATAAATTCAAATAGTAAATCTATTAAATATTTTGATCGATCAACAGCACTAATATATATATATATATATATATATATATATATATATATACATATATATATATATATATAATTTTTTTCGAAAAAATAATATGAAATGTTCAATCTTACTACATGTAATAATTTAGCAATGTGTACCTGTCGGTAGTGAAGCCACAAATTACTTTACAGCAGAGGCAGACTGATATAACCCGAAGACACAATTTAACACATCAATTTCTAATATAAACCACGCGTGTGTTGTGCTCTCATTGAACACTTGTGAGAATTCTCCACCTTCGGTATATACCAAATAATTCTACGAGTAGTGTGATGTAACATACAAGGTAGAAGAGAGAATAATATACATTTACATTCGGTTTAAGCTTATTAGTAAATGAGGAATGAAGGTTGGCAGTGAATCTTGTCAAGCACGACGTCTCATGACGAAATATAGACAATGAATACAAACTTCCGGACATTCCCAATAGCATTCAAGATCTTCAGGCCACGCGAAAACTGCTATGCTGGTAGTCCGTCTTGATCTTGTCTGTTTACAAACCGTATTTAGTGTTCGTTAAGCTATATCATATCATGTGTTAGTTTGTTGATGTCTATTTCTAGTGATATATTGTTACACTCTTAGTACTCATTACAACAATAGAAACAGTATTTGAAAAATTATAATTTTCAATTCAATATAATTCAAGGAAAACAACACAAGGAGTGAAACAAGGCTGTCCACTATCCTCACTATTATTTAATTTTTATGTAGAAGAGTTGACCAGAGAATGGAAAGAACAATTGAACACACATTATTTGTTAAATGATACAACCTTAGACACATTACTGTTTGCAGATGACCAAATCGTAGTTGCCGACTCGGAAGATAATATGCAAAGAGAAATGTACAAATTAGAAAACTTTCGAAAACATATAATTTGAAAATTTCAACAACAAAAAACTAAGGTTTTAGCATTCTCTGGGTCAAATTCCATCAGATCAAAAATAGTTGTAGATAATCATATATTAGAACAAGTTAACTCTTTTGATTATTTAGGTTGCAACCTCTCTCATCACTGGAAAAGATTAAAAAACGGGCTCTCAAGTGTTGTCGTAATAATTCACCATTAAAATGGGACACACTCACGGACCGGAGAACGCGAATTCGATTATGCGCAATGTTCAAAACATACAGAGGTAAGCCTGCCTGGAGAGAAATAAAAAATAGGTTGCAGCCGTCAAATTACTCTTCAAGGAACGACCACTCATATAAATTGAGGGAAAGAAGACAGAGGACGGACACTGGAAAGTTTTCTTTTCTCAATCGTACTATCAGGGACTGGAATGCTTTACCTACAGACTTACTAAAGGCTGTACCAATAACCAAAAATGTATTTAAAAATAGGCTTAAGGACTTTACTAATAGACGGTAGTATATTATACACACTACTTAAAGGGTGTAATTGATATCTTGTTAATTGAAGTGTTCTATCAGTGAGGAAGTGTGTTGTGTCAGTGAAGTGTGTAGTGTCAGTGAAATCTATTGTGTAAGTGAAGTGTGTTGGTGTCAGTGAAGTGGCTGTGCAATGTATTTGAACAGTGAAATGTTTAGAAGTGTTAGTGAAATCAGGTAGAATCAATGCAGTGAGAGAGTTGACAGTGAAATAAGTGTAGTGCTGAAAGGTACTTGTGCAGGTATGAACCTGTCACACTCGTGGGTCTTAGTTCGAACTTAGGGTTAAGATACAAGTTAGATTTACTTTAAATGTTATTTGAAGTGACCATGCTTCATTTAATTTATGATTCTCCTTGTTATTATTATTATTATTATTATTATTATTATTATTATTATTATTATTATTACTATTATTATTATTATTTATTGTTTTTTATTAGTTGTGTTTATTATTAATTGTCATTATTGAGTGTAATTAGTTACCACTGCCACCGGGTATATACCCATTTGCAGTGTGAATACATACATACATACATACATACATACATATTTCCCCCTAAGGATTTTGACAATAAAAGGGCTAAATATCAGCAACTCATAAGTACTACTAAAAGAACACTAGGTTAGAACTGAGACTGTCTTAAATTTTACAAAACACTAATCGTACCAACACTATTATATGGTTCTGAAACATGGACACTCACTTCACAGCAGATCAGAAGACTAGAAGCAGCAGAGATGCGACTCTTAAGGCCACTAGCAGGTTATACACTACTTCTTGATCACCAAAGAAACGAAGACATTCACAACATATTAAAAATACAAAACATAAATACAATTCTAGATACATACAGAAGTAGTTGGTACGACCATGTGATCAGAATGCCCCCAGAAAGAATACCACAAAATATCCTAAACTACACTCCGATAGGAAGGAGAAACATCGGCAGACCGAAGAAGCGTTGGAGGGACCAGTTGAATCCAGGAGACCGAACAGGCCCAACGGCCTAATCCGAAGAGCATTATTTGATGATGATAATTTTTATTACTTTAGATTGTGGACACCACGTTCACCTCTTTTGACATGCTGCAATTTTTATCGGGAGAGTTAAAATGCATTTTTTTTCTTAATCAATCATTCTGGGATGATAAAACTAAAACGTAATATTCTGATAGATATAGTTTCAGCTTTCAATGATAAACTCCATCATGTGAATGACAATCACAAGTATCGCTCGGCCGAGTGAGAACTTAGGGCTGCGGAAGAGCAAAGAGAAAAACCTCACTGCGTTTATCTTTAATGGTCAGATTTATCAAGAAAGGGGCATATTTAAGGTACTGGAAAGAAAGTCGTAGCCATTTTCACAAAACTTTGTTATCCTTACTCTTTCCTCTTTACGTACCATAGCGCACACGTTCTGATAACATATTGTGAATTCGAAAAATATGGTCACTGTATGAAACATTGTTTAATAACAGACCTTTGAGTTCATCTCGTAGTTTATTTACACACAGATATAAATATGGAGCCAACGACAGAATTTAATATTTCAAGTGAAATGTAAGAAATGATAATAATGATCATTTCTCTGAAAATACACCGTGTCCACACTAAGACTATACAGAAATAATAGCTTACAATTTCACAACCGTATAATTCCTTAAGATAAAGCTCAATCAGTAGAAAAACTCTCCAAGATTTCGTTTCATATCTTTTCCATGGCCATTGTTGTGTCCAAAGTTTTGTTTCAAGCTTATTGTTGTCAATAGAGATGTGGACGGTACAGCAAAAATTTCAATGCGTGCTCTGGTTTGCAGAATTGAATTCAGTTACGCGTGTTCAGCGGCGCATAAGGAGGGAAATGGGAATGGAATGTGGATCGTCGTACACGCAAATCCATTTACGAGTGGGATAGAACTATACGAGATAATGGAAGCTTGATTTCAAAGACAGGGAAACATTCTAAAAAGCATGTGGCCGAAATGATTGTGGATTATGTGCGTGAATCATTTGCTAGAAGCCCACGCAAATCACGTACCTTGATATACTAGAGAGCTTTGCTATTCCACAATTTTCGCCACATTTAACATTTCAGCAGGATGGTGCTCAACCACATTTTCATCGAAATGTTAAAACGTTTTTGGATGTAACCTTCCCAAGAAATTGGATTGGTAGGGGTGGGCAAACTTCCTGGCCGCCTAGATCCCCGGGTTTAACTCCTTTGGATTTTTTGCGTGGGGATTTATTAAAAATGTTGTGTACAGCAGAAAAGTTCGTAATTTGATTGATTTGAGACAGAGTATCATTCAAGAAGTTGAGCTTACAACACCTGATATGTTGGTGAACACCTGGCGAAAGGTTGAGTACCGTTTTGGTACCTGTCGAGCTATAAATGGTGCTCATGTTTAAGTGTACTAGTGGAAATAACTTTTTCAGTTTCTGTATACAATGCAGAAGAAATTTATTTAATAAACCTTTTCCAAGTTACAATATAAGCTGTTATTTCTGTAGGCTATACTTTTAAATGTGGACACAGTGTAGCCTATACTACTTTGCTATGTAAACAGAGAATTAATTTATGAGTGACGTTCCTGGGCGAAATATACAAACTCTCTTTTGTGAAGAGAAATCAAACATTTTTTTTTTCAGAAAATAGGCTTGTTCTTTCAAATATTTTTATGCAATGATACATTACGAAATAAAATTATGAACCTATCTTTGAAGACGTTAGAAAGATTGTTTACGACTGTATTCTGAAATATGTGGTAATTTATACAAAATAAATCAATTACCCCGTGAAGGAATAAATTCTGTTGAGTTTTATGCAAGAAATATAGCATACTTTTTAATTGCAAAAATGCCAACATTTGCAAGAAGGACAATCTTAATGCTAACCAACGGTTGTAATGACAGTAATTAATTGACTGTCACTACAGCTGAGACATGTTTGGCAATATTTGACTCTACTGTCGAAAGAGTTAAGTTAGGCTTGAAGAATGGGTTGTCGTCAATTATTCTTGTGCGACCTAAATGAAAGTTTGCAGATCTAGTATGAAATATTTCAAAATGCAATAAATTTATGTGTGTGTGGGACACATGCCCATTTTATTCCCTTATTCTATTATTGGCCGGCAGAAAACTTTTCCTCTAGGATTTTGGCATTGCTTACCGTTTAGATATTTTGGCAATCATAGACTCTTCCCTCCTTCTTTACAGCTGATGCTTAGTAATTTTTTATCTCTGGGTCCATTATAGATCCAAAATACATAATAATTTGCACTCTATTGCATATTATAGGTTTATACAGGGTGTTAAAAGCATCCAATATTTTAGGAGGTGCTAGTATGCATCAAAATAAGAAAATGTCTAATAAACATGGGTCCTACAACACATACTTTCTGAGATCTGAACACTTGTTCATAGGAGGTGCTCAATGTGACGTCCATTCATGCCCTTCGGCGTAAGGAATCACAAACTCTTTGAATTTTTTTTTTTTAAACATTAATAAGAAAGTCCTGATAACGATTCCCAGTTAATCTCTGCGGTAGCACGTATGGTCCTTTTAATCTATCACCAAGAACGCCTGCCCATTCGTTGACTGAGAATCGGTGCTGATGCCGTTTCTTCAACTGTATGGGGATTTTCGTCAGCCTACACATTGCTGATTACGAAAATTCACAACACCATCTCTGCTGAACCCCGCTCATATCCGCAACCAGACTTTTGTTTTCAGTATCATTATTCCATGCTAAGGGTATCAACTACAGTATGATTATCTGGTAGTCTGCTGTATTGTAGGACAAAGAAATGCATTGCCATGAATGGACGTCACATTGAGCACCTCCTATGAACAAGTGTTCAGATCTCAGAAAGTATGTGTTGTAGGACCCATGTTTATTAGATATTATTTTCTTGTTTGATGCAAAATGTTTGATACTTTTTAACACCCTCTATATCAATAAAATGTAGGCCTATATTCATAACAGAAAACAAATCATATTTGGACATAACCACCAGTGTGTTGTGATTTTCTTTCCTGTATAATATAATATACTTTTGTTTCTTTCTGTTGCAGGTTAGTTTGAGTTTTAATTCTGGAAGTGTTAATAGTTGGGTGAGTAAACAGAGAATAAATATAAATTCTCAACAAACACCGCAATAACTTTACTTTTATTGTTTGCACTTTAATTTACATTAGTAACATTAGTAGATGTACTAATACTAAGGAACATAACAGTTAGATTCGATATATAGTAAATCGCCCAGTGGCGTCTCGTGCAAGAAATCAGATGTGAACTGCATTATTTTTAAATAACCAACTGTAGGGATAAAAAACAAGAAATAATACAGAATATATTATAAATATAATACTCATTTCCGAAAAATTAAATACGTCGCTGCTTTCTGCTGCAGAATTTATCAATGAGTCGCGAATTGAATCCTTCTAAGTTAGTAACCATTCTCTTCTCAATTGACACCATCGGAAGTGCACTAAACCCTTGCTCTGACATTGTGTAACCACAGTCTAGTATATGCAGTCACGAAGCTCAATACGTAGTGAATATGCATCTATAGATAGTTGCTAACGACTAGGATCGCTACTATCGCCTCATTACAGACAATGCGAAATAGTACCTGCACAGTCTATGTTCCTAGCACCCTCACAAGCTTTATGACTATATACTAGACTGTGGTATTACGAAGAAAAGTCTTTATTCTCTTGAGTGATGTAAAACAACAAGTTTATATGTGGAATAAGGGTCTTTAACAGGGTTTCCATTGTGTTTGCCATTTTGCAACAAGCTGAACATAATAAAATTTAAAACATTCGCATAGACTCCATACTCTATCTCACAACTCAATCCCTCACCGAAGACCATCATTGCCAACTCTGAGTATTGACTGGAACGCACATTTGGTTCCAGATTAACGTACTTTTTCATTGGAGGATCGTACACTACATACAAAATAAGCCTATTTGAATTACACTATTTACAAAAAAGTAATTGGGCACTGTTTTTGTCCCTTCAGAACCTTGTGGTACCACCACTTGTTGCTATAACAGCAGCCACCCTAGGTATGCTCTCCACTAGTTTGTGTAGGATATCCACTGGAATGCGTCGCCATTCCACTTGCAACATGGCACTCAGTTCGACAATGGAAGTTGGCCCCATATTTCGGCGGCTACTATGCAGTGGTATGCAGACAATAATGTTCACCTGTTAGACTGGCCTGCACAGAGTGCTAATCTCAATTCCATTGAGCATCTTTGGGACGAATTGGACCGGCGATTGAGGTCTCGGGAGATGCGGCCAATTTCCATTGTCCAACTGAGTGCCATGTTGCAAGAGGAATGGCGACGCATTCCAGTGGATATCCTACAAAAACTATGGAGAGCATACTTGACAGCGTGGCTGCTGTTATAGCAACAAGAGATGGTACCACGAGATTGTAAAGGGGCAAAAACAATGCGCAATTACTTTTTGGTACACAGTGAATTTTACCTAAACTCCCTTCATAGTGTTTTATTTAAACGTTTTTTTTTAAATTCATATAGGGAAGCTTAAATTAAATATCAGCGTATAAAATGATTTTTAAACACTCTGTTGTCTCCTTACCTTGGGAGGATTCTCAGAAGGATCAATAACAGCAGAAAAAGAAGAGCCAGAACCTACTTAGGTATAGCCCTTTTACAGTTTGTTTCCACAGAGCAAAACCAAGGTTTAAATTTAGGAATTATTTACCATAATTTTCTACAATTTTGTTACTGTCCTGTATATTTAAGTACAACGGGTGTAGATTTTTTGAGAGTACTCCCGTCTCATGTCTTTTGATTTGAAACAAGCTTTTTTCAGAGAAATGGAATAAAATGAATAAGTGAATGTGTCCTGCACTAACCTTCATAATAAATGTTGAAAGTGCCATCCACCAACATTTAGACACTTCTGTGTACGTCTTAATAGGTTCATATAGACCAGCGGTATCAATTACGCGGCACGCAGGCCGCATGCGGCTCTCGAGGAAATTATTGTGGGTCTTGAAATAATTTTACTTTCATTACATTTACATCTAAATTCTAAGATCTACACTAAGTATAAATATATCTTTATTGAAATTCTACAGAAATTTGGATATCCCTGTATCATTCCTAGCAGTGTGGTGCAGTGCAGTAGCGCACGTGTTCAACAATGCAATGTATTAAATTTCTATGTTCAGCCTTATTGGTTTTGATGAGGTGTACGTTTGTTTGGCAGACCGTTTGAATTTGTTCATTGTCGTCGGAAACTTTCAAAATTAAATATACATTTTTCTTAGTTTCTATGAACAAGGAACTGAATACTCAGTTACTATTATACTCAGTGTTGCCAAGTCAGCGGTTTTGTAGCTAAATCTGGACTATGTCAGCTACAGAATTTTACCTTCAGCGGCTAGCTATTTATTTGGCGATTTTTTATGATTCCGGCAGAGGGAAATTATATATTTAAGCTTTATTTTGTGAATATGTTATAATTGTTTTTGTATGTACGTGCGAACAACAATGTTAGTTAATCATAAACCAGAATTTAGTATGGTATTATCACACTTTTTCATTGTGCGAGTATAAAATGTCAACGTTTTATGTTAACTCGATTTGGTGCAATCACGTTCATTTCCTGTCTCATCCTTTGTTGTTCTACAAATAAGGTATGCCTCATTCGTTAATTCTTAATCTAATGTATGCATTGTTTCTGTAAATAAATTGATATCACAAAGAATAGATAATGAACTGATTATTTTTATTTATGATATATGATATATTATTTAATTTATCATTCAGACATACTTAAAACTTGAAACCAGACTCATTGTTGGCAGGCACGTCTTCTGTTCAGTGTGAAATCAGATTTCGAACCGTCTGGTGTGATTGTGAATGTGATTATTTCTGAAGTTCCAATGTAATATTCTTGATCTACTTTGTTCAATTTTGAAGATATATGCCGCTTAAAACTCAGTACGAATATGACGACGATTCTGCATAGAACATAGAGCCTACAAAGCGATACACAGTTTCCATAATTTAATCTATATTTATATAAAATTCTTCAGTTGCTAAAACTGTATAGTTTGTATTTCAAATTTGGAAGTGATGTGTTAAGAAAAATCTGGAGTTTTTAAGCTACAGTTTAGCGGGTTTTTGAACCTTGTGCAGCGGTAAATGGAATTATGAGTTCGCAACATTTGTTATACTTCTATTGAGTTGAACAGTTGATTGATAGTGGCAAGTTTCTTGCAGTGGAGTGTTTAATAATGGCTAGTGTTTTTTCGAAAGGAAAAAGAAGAAAACTGGGAGGAAGGAAGAGTTCTTCAAGATAGTTGGGAGCATGATTTTTTCTTCATACCTGCTAAAAAGGAAGGTAGTGCCATGTGTTCATTATGTCGTGACATAGTTCAAGTTTATAAACGATTTAATCTTAGTAGGCATTATAATGCCGCGCATTCAAATTTTGACAGCAGGTATCCTAAAGATTCTAAATTGAGAGCAGAAAGATTAAAAACATTAAAAATGACAGCAGGTGTAACTGGATTGTCTATTTTTAGCCCTGAGATTAGAAAAATGAAATGAAGTCTAGCAGGATTCAGAACTAGAAGGTATTTTTCAAGAGAAAAGAAGAACAAATTCAGTTTTAGAGTTTGGAATATAGTTGTAGATGAGTGCATTTGTGCGTTGTGTAACTTTCTCCATTCTTCTGTAACTTCAACCGTCTTAAACCCCAAATATTTTTCTAAGCACCTTGTTCCCGAACACCCTTAACCTCTGTTCCTTTCTCAAAGTGAGAGTCCAAGTTTCACAACCATACAGAACAACCGATAATATAACTGTTTTATAAATTTTCTAACTTTCAGCTTTTTTGAAACCAGACTAGATGACAAAATTTTCACAACCGAATAATAACAGACATTTCCCATATTTATTCTGCGTTTGATTTTCTCTCGAGTGTCATTTATATTTGTTACTGTTGCTCCAAGATAATTTAATTTTTCCACCTCTTCAAAGGATAAATCTTCAATTTTTATATTTACATTTCGTACTAAGTTCCGGTTACGAGACTTAATCATAAGCTTTGTCTTTTCGGAATTTGCTTTCGAACCTATCTCCTTACTTGCTTCAAGTAAAATTCCTATGTTTCCCTAATCGTTTGTGGATTTTCTTCTAACATATTCACGTCTTTCGCATAAACAAGCAGCTGATGTAACCCGTTCAATTCCAGTCCCTCTCTGTTTTTCTGGACTTTCCTAATGGTATATTGTAGAACATTATTATTGTTATTATTATTATTATTATTATTATTATTATTATTATTCAATTTAAAATACATACAAATGTTATTTATATCCAGCTTGGGAAGATGTATCTGCAAGGTTGTGATCATATTATGAAGTATTAAATAAATGTTCAATTTTAAATACACACATGGGAAGGACTATCATTCATTTTGATTTCAAGCGTTTTTCGCGTCTTCACACACATTACACACAATTCAACTACGCCAATAAAAACACAGGACCCCTGACTGCTTAAGTGTAACAATCCTTAGAAAATATACTATATATGACTGCTAGAAGTATAAAAATACCTAAAAATGAACATTTAACCACAGACAACGTGAAAGTGACCAATAAAAATCTGAAGTGAAGAAAATAACCTTAAGCTACATCTATATGTTAAAAAATGGCTTTAATCTCGAAAATACGGAGAAAATACATAGATCCAATATATTTCTTGGAGAATATGCTCAAATGTGACTATGCATCGTCTCCGACTACTCAAAAAAGAAAAAAAAAAAAAAAGACTTTTCATCAAATCCGGGCTCTACTTACAAGTTTATATGTATAGGGTATTTCAAAATTCAGTTCAAACATTAAACCGCTATAAATATTATAATATTTGAGATAGGGGGAAAAAAAAAAAACAAAAACATCACATTGTTGGGCAAACAACGGGGTTTACAAGACATTGGGAAGATGTCCGCCGTTCTCTTGTTCAATGTATAGCATTCTGTCTGCGACACCATTCACAGTATTTTGCAGATAATGTCTTGGAATATTGACAATTGCTTGCGAGATGGCATCTTTCAGTTGCAGTAGGGTTGTTGGATGTGTCAAGAAAACTTGTTCTTTAAGGTAACCCTCACAACCAAAAGTCGGCCGGATTGCAATCTGGAGATCGCGGAGGCCACATTGTTGGAAAATGTCTACTGATGACACGATCGCCAAAAATCTGCGTAATTAATTGTTTCACAGGTATAAAGATGTGGGGTGAAGCGCCATCTTGCATGAAGATTATGTTTTCCATATCGTGATATTCAGTCTAGGGATGACGAAGTTCTGTAACATGCTGTAATAGCGCTCCACGTTTACTGTAACAGTCTGTCTGATTCAATTATTGTCCACACCTTTGGAGTAACGGTTAGCGCGTCTTTTCGGGAAACCAGGTGGCCTGGGTTCGATTCCCGGTCGGGGCAAGTTACCTGGTTGAGGTTTATTCCGGGTTTTTCTCTCAACCCAATATGAGCAAGTGCTGGGTAACTTTCGGTGCTGGACCCCGGACTCATTTCACCGGCATTATCACCTTCATCTCATTCAGACGCTAAATAACCTAATATGTCGATGAAACCTCGTAAAATAACCTAATAAAAAATAATGTTGGAGTTAACACGCGTAATTGACATTCGTTTTCCGACCAAAGTCATCAGTAGGCACTTTACAACAATGTGGTTTCCGCGATCTCCAGATTTCAATCCAGCCCACTTTTGGTTGTTTTGTTGTTTGGACTGACTTTTGAAATGCCCTACACATTTCGTACCACTTGTATGCTATTATTAAGGCCGTATAAGTTGTCATAATAACATGTAAATTTCCGGGAACCAGACGTTTTCTTTTGTCGCTTAATATGGATTCTTGGAAGCTTTCATAAGATGAAAGTGAACGATAGATAGTGGAGGAGGGAAGATTGTCTGAAAATCGGAGAATTAATTACCCTCCCAAGTGCAATTGCATCGCCAAGTTCAGGCAGCGCTTTCACGCAGATGCGTACCGCCTCGTTACCTCATCACGTTGAGCAAGTCTATGATTTATCGACAAGACTGGGTTTTTCTTACGGCTCGGAATGCAATAAAAGGAGACTTTTTGGTGTCAAACAGAATTGATTATAAGGTTATCTCGGAATTTACATCAGGTTTACGTGTCAAGTTTCCTCGCGTCAGAACAGAATTGCTTGTGAAATCAAGTCTGACGATACAATCAGTGTTTGAGTACGGTCACAGCGTCAGTTTTCCATGACGAGAAGTAGTTTCGAATGAATAGAGGCTGTGATGTAGAAATATGTTGGGGCAGATTACTTTGGAGGTATTTCCTTCCCTTGGCACCATAATAAAATCTCTCTATTCACTGATATTTCTAAAATGAAGTACAATTTATGGACAATCGTACTGATATTTTACTATGTAATGGATTTTGTAGTCGATAACGGCAACAACAAAAAATTTCGAAACGAAATAAAACATTAGAAATGAAAACAATAATGACAAAAATAAAGGAAACCAAGAAGACGACAAAAATAATAATTGCCGCGAATAAAAGCAATAATATTTGTTTATTTATTTATTTACTTGCTTGCTTGCTTGCTTGCCTACTTATTTATTTATTTATTTATTTATTTAATTATTTATTTATTTATGTCTATAACAGGACAAAGGCCCAATTACAATAGACAGTACAAATATTTGCTTAGAACATAATTTCTTTAATTTCATTTATTATTTTCCATAGATCTTACATGAGGAATGAAGCTTTAAGATGTGGAAAAAGTCAAACATTTTACAATATTACAATTACAATTTTTACAATATTTTACAATTTTTATAGTTTTACAATTTTGTAATTTTCTACAGTTTTTTTTTTTTTTTACAATTTTTAACAATATTTTGGCGAGCTGTAGTGAGATGATGTGAGGCCCGAGAATTCGCCAAAAGATTACCCGGCATTTGACTTATGGTTGGGGAAAACCTCGGTAAAACCCAACCAGGTAAAATTAGAGATGACATCAAAAAAGAGATAAAACAGATACAAATGCAAGATACAAATGTAAATAAAAATGAAAAAAAAAATAGACAAATAGATACTACCTAAATACAAGACACAGATATAGATATAAATGAAAAATACAAAATAAAAATAAATGAAAAATAGATAAATATAGACATCATAACCATAAGACGTTAAATATAGCTATAAATAGCAAATTATAGAGTAACAAATAGATAGTAGTATTATTTAAAATCAACTACCTTCAGTATATTAATAAGAAAATGTTTATATTTCATGTAAGAAATACTGAAATCTAGATCCCATGTTTCACATATTTCATTTAAATTTGAACACATTTTTAATGCTGTTGAATTTTTATATGCTGAAGTGCTCTATCGACTGAGCTACCCAGGAACTCCACCCGACACCATCTCAAATTATTCAATGAAAGAAACGACGAAGAACAGAACAAAAGATCTAGAGCAAAGAAAAACATTAAATCAACACCAAAAGTTGAAAACAACGAAGGAAAATGTAAAGAGTAACACGAATATTTCTTCTGATTGAGGTTCTGACTGATATGTACATCTATCATCAGGCAGTACATCTCACTTGACGATATGTGTCAGAGGAAGAACAATTGTTTATATGCATCTGAAGTCTGATTAGTGTAACATATAGCTAGTCGGCGATGTATGCAATGAAGGTGGAACTGGCCACTCTACCCCATTACCTAGTTGCCTCATAAGTGGTGCCTTCTTGGTATCACTTGTGAGATTCAGACCTGTTTTGGACAGTTGACTAATCAACAACAACAAATGAAGATAAGACACGGTTCTAGTCTCAAGCTTTTCACAATAATTCATTCCGTTATCATGGTGCAAATGATAATCATTCACAGTTTGTTCCTTTGTTCAACAATCATTCAAAAGAACAGACACATAGTGAAGTACATAATTTGATATGGATCCAGTAATATGAAGAATGTTCATTTTGTGGATTCCATAAACATATTTTTTTTTTAATACTGGGAAAACTAACAGACTTGCCTTCAATTTTTAAATTTGAAGTAGATATTACGAAATTAATTTTGCTCAGATTTACATAGAATAGCCTTATACCGAGTGTTCCAGAAATACTTTGAGAAACCTTGGGGGCATGTTCCACACCACCAAAAAATAAAAAAGTTCATATAAACATATGCCCGAAAATCCTTAGTTTTTTAGTTATTAACGAAAGAACATAATGAAACATGTGTTAGGTATTGTCAGCCCGGTAGCAAGTGTTACAACTTTAATCAATTCAGAAACTCATAACAAATGTTCTAAATGTTCTCCTGTAGTAAACAAGTCTCCTTGGCAACACACAACCATCTAGGATACAACGGTTGCATCAGCAGACTTGTATCGATAACATCATTTGATTGTTATCTAACAAAATGAATATTATTATCGGTTACAAACTTAAGTTGTTGGGTTGTACCTTGAAACGCGTTGAACGTAAACTTTCATTGTTATGAGTTTCTGAATTGATTAAAGTTGTAACACTTGCTACCAAGCTGACAATATCTAACAGATATTTCATTATATTCTTTCATTAATAACTAAAAATCTAAGAATTTTCGGACATAATATGAATTTTTTTTTTTCTGTTTTGTTGTGAGGAACATGCCCCAAAGGTTTGTCAAAGTATTTCTGAAACACCCGTTAGACCTATATTATAATCATCTCAATAATACTTTTCAAATTATTAAAATCGAATTGGTAAATAACTTAAACAAATTATTAAAATATTATATGTTACATAGTGCCTTGTCAAATTGAATACATTATCCTGCTGGCTTTCATTTATATTTATCTTTTGTGATTTAATCGTGAACTAGGCCATAATAAACAACAATACTACAGTTAGTCTGTGTTCTGTTTCATTTGTTATTTGGAGTTATTGAAAGTAGAAAGAAAGATCATTATCATGCCACAGATTGAATTAAATATGTTAAACATTTTGTTCATATCGCCTCCTTTCACTATGCCTACGTGAAAATTCAATTTTAGAGGTAAAAGAGTGCGCTTTTATAAATTACATAAATGTGCGTAGATATAACCAGCAATTCATCCATTAATTTGTAAAAGATCGAATCGGAATTGGTGTATTTCTTATTCAGTAAGTCGCTAAGCACTGATTTTAAGTTAAACCTAAGTTTAACCTCATACAAGTCTTAACTTAACTTATCCTATCTGGTCCTATTCTACAGAATGTAACAAAATTACTGTGCAAAACTCCAGAATGAATTTTGTATAGGTATGTAGAGACTTATGTACAGATGAGAGATGAGACCTGGCTTGTGAGCTGTGCGAGAGAAAAAAAATGAGCTATCAGAAAGAGAGTTTGTTTCATGATAGTTAATATTATACGAATCTACTGACACGGAAGTTCATCTTAGACTAAAACCCTAGATCATATACCCAGATTGCTCGGCCTTACAGGCTTTGACGGTAACAACTTTTGTCAGGTTTACTATGCTGCCATCTAGTTGTTACATAAGGAGTCACGTCATAACTCCCATTTGAATTGTATTAGCGACTGTATTGCCATCTCGTGTTCGTTTACGGCGGACGAGTGGCGATCCTGGCGGTTGTTCTCTTCAAAGTGTACCGTTTTTAACATAGGGTGATCAATCTGTTATATATGTAATCTGGGCTAAAACCTATCTTCCCCTCGATACTCATTGGTGATATAGCCACAGCACATGATACAGTCATAGAACAGGTCTTGCCTCCTCTATTATAGTTCTAACCTGTTTCCTTCTCTACAACTGAGCAATCCATTCCTGGAGATTTGCCCTGCATTTTCGCTGAACCCTGGGTAGAAAACAAGGTACTTAAGCACAACACACAGTTTTTTGTGTGTAATGGCAATCAGCATATTCCGAATCTCACCAGACCGGTGGACAACAATGACGTCACGCTGCAGCGAAATAGGAACAAAACTGCTGGAAGAATCGATGGCTGTCATGGCGACTGTATAAGTTGTTGTCTGTGCTACGCTAGCAAAATTTTGCGAAATTTCCGTACTGCCATCTCGTTCAAAGAAAAGAGAGCATAAACAATTTATTCTTGAACAGGTAGTAATAACTGGTACGTCGATATGTTCGCTCATAAGCCATTAACATATTATTTTTACGTTGTGCTCATTACAAACAATACAGCAGAACTAAAGCAGAACACACCGCCATGACACAACAGTGCACGATGTCATTCGTCTGCTAATTCCCGCCCTATACAAGAACCAATCAGATTCACTGATGGCGGCTGATGAAGACTGCCACCACCTCTTCAAGCTGATGGCACCGGTGCGACACTGGTGGAGTATCAGTGACTCCATCGGTGAAATTCGGAACACCGTGATGCCACCAGATTGCTCAGCGCTGAGATTCGGAATACGCTCAATGCCCTTTACTTGCCGTTTTTCGCCCCGACTCTACGAGTGTTGACTCATAGATGTCAGAGACTATCCAGAGTGTACTACAGGTAGTGGGTCTACATTATACCCATGATGAATGATGACAGTGGAGAATTCTTGGGATTCACGGAGAAATCCCTGTGTTGTCTGGACCACGGGCTTGGCCAACACAAGTTATAAATTCAGAGTGGATCGACTTGGATTTGAACCCAGACCCTCTCGCTTATAAGCTTAGCGCACTAGTACTGAGCCACAGTGGCGGTTAACACATGGTTCAATGTAAATACAGTCAACTTCGGTTACAGTGAACCTCTGCGGACCAGCATATTTCATTCACTATATCCGAGGTTCACTAAAACCAAAGTGTCTGTTTTTATACTACTGACGTTGCTATACATACAGTATTAATGCCCGTTTGGGACAGACCACGTTCAATATCAGTAGGCTACTAATGTTCTCTTATCTTCCAAATTAAACACTTTACGCTTCGACATCCTGATGTTCACAGTTCGAAACTTGAATCTACTCTGGCCATGTAGGTAGTAGACACTGACCGATTTCGTAGCTCTTCCCACTAGAGGTATGCTACTATGTACTCGGCCTTGGAATTTCCCAGGGTTCACTTTTACAAAGATGCGGGAGGAAGGGTTGAGGACCATTATACTGTAATTCTTCTTGTATTTACCTTTTGGTCATCACTCTACTACTTTTACAGAAGAAAACACTTTATATTCCTACTCTTCTAATAACCTCTTTTAAAGGAGTCGGAACTAATCCTCCCTTTATCCCTCAGTGCATACACTATTTTCTTTAACATTTTTCAAACTGTCCAGGAAGCTAAACGAATCCTTTGTCTTTCAATGCACTTACGGAGTAGAAGGTTTGAGATTTTGTTCTGAACATATTCTTGGAAGTTTATACGAGAAAGGGTTTCTTAAATGACCATTTTGGCCATTTTAAAATTACATTTTCTTGGGAAAATTCTAGTTTTAGATTCACTATAACCGAAGTGAGGGTTCACTATAAACGGAAATATTAATGTATTTTTTTAAATTTATGCGGGTCGGGACCAACGATTTAAGTTCACTATATTCAGAGCTGACTGTAGTCGTACATGAGTATGAATATTCTCATATTATTGAATATTACGGTGCGAGTTAGCATGTCTTGTTGAAATGAATCCCCAACAATAGATGATCAATGATCACAATAGCAGAACTCCTTGGGCATGCAGTCAGCATGGTGCAAGACAACATACTCTACTGTTCTCCAACCAGGAGATAAACCGTGAAAGGAATGTGCTTACTATTGCGTCATCTATTGGAGCGAAGTAGATAGATAATATTACCGTTATAACGTCAGTTTAAAAATCATGCGCTCTCCTGCATATGTTATTTCCTTTATGGAGGGATTAAAAGACCAGGAAATTAACCGTGATCTAATTTTGTAACTAGGGTAGTATAAAAATGTGTATATCAGTCTTA
Organism: Periplaneta americana; assembly: GCF_040183065.1. NCBI lineage: Eukaryota > Metazoa > Arthropoda > Insecta > Blattodea > Blattidae > Periplaneta > Periplaneta americana. The sequence goes on from NC_091122.1 coordinate 66,693,300, forward strand.
TCGTTTGTGCTTTGAGAGATAGCCAATAGAGATACGAGTGCCCACGTGTGTGACCTTATGACACCTTATAACATCAACATTCATTCACAGCATCACCCCGCTGCGTCTCATTCCCTGGAGACTTTCTCGTGGTTGCAGTACAGTAAAGTCTTGGTTTTTCTGAACCGACGCATGCGAGTTGCGAAGCCCGCCTCACACAAATCCGGACTACACGAGAGATAGTGAGTGGTTTGTTTAACGGCGAGGTGCGAGGTCTGCGTACCTCACAGTTATAGAAACCACTCACTATCTCTCGTGTAGTCCGGATTTCGGACCTCGCAACTCGCATCCGTCGGTTCAGAAAAACCAAGACTTAAGGAAATGAATGTTCAATTCCCCGCTAGACTTGTAGCGCGACACGCTGTTATTTACACCGTGGCGGATAATTAATGTGATCATAACATAAGAATTGTTCATTCAGTAATTTGAGTTCGTTTACGTAAAACAAATGAGAGGTTCTTCAAGGCTGACTTGTTTCGGAGACTAAACGTCTTGGTTTTCGTGTGTTTCTAACAACACATAAATAATTTAAGAAGGTTAGCAAGGTTATAATTACGGGATTGTTAAAGTTTAATTCGGAATTTCTATTAAACAGGGATTCCTTAATTTACACGGAGGGTAGGAGTTGGAAATCCTACACTGCTTCTCATTGTAATAATTACACTATCGATGAGAGAGATCTCGCCTGTAATGAATGTTACGTGATATCATTAGCATTTTTGTTGTGTAATAAGTGTTAAATCTCCATGACTGCATTTGCATTCCAGACCTTAGATAATCACATAGCGGCTTTGCGGTCACAAGCCAAGGTGAGCTGAAAGAAGCTGCAGACCTGCTTTTAACTGAATCTCCAGATAGGCCGTCTTGGCACTGCTTCGGTCGTGAGCTACTGTTAAACTTACGTTGACGCTGCAGGCATTCTTTTTTGATAGTATCAATTTTCGCCTATAGCTTGGGGGCTTGTTCACGGAAAGTTGTATCTGATATGAAACGTAGTTTTAATTATTTCCTTACACATTTAAGTTGTACGTGATTCGTGTAAGATGCTTATACTGCAGCCAACATATGTATGTTTTAGCGTCATTCTTATGAGTGTGTGAGTCTATATGTGTACATTACATATAAGCAGGTCTCTATTGACTGGCCAGTTGAAAAGGGAAACAACTCAAACTGCAAGTTTTGTGATAACTTCATTTTAAAGTTTCTTGATGTGAATTAATATGTAATGCATTTATTATTATTATTATTATTATTATTATTATGATCATCATCATCATCATCATCCTTCACGAATTAGGCCTCTGTAGACCTGTTTCGGCCCCATCTAGCAGTCTTCTTAAAGGTCTTCCTGGTCGACGATGTCCTCTAGGTTTATATTGCATCATAATTTTTGGGATTCTTGAATTTTACATTCTTCTTACATGATCTAGCCAATTGAATTTGTATCTGTTGATTTTTTCTTCTACTGACTCTACTTCTAATTGTTCTAAAATTTCTTCATTCCTTTTTCGGTCTAAAAGAGTATATCCTGCTGTCCTCCTGAAAAATTTCATTTCCGTTGCTTTGATTCTGTTCATCTCTTTTTTCTTTAATGTCCAAATCTCGCTTCCGTATAAAAGGGAGGGTAATGCTAGTCTATTATATATTTTTATTCTTGTAGATTTTTGTACTAATTTAGCTTTTAATGTATTGTTTATTATTCCTAGAATTTGTGTAAATTTGGTAATTTTCTTGTTCACATCTTTTTCATTTTGATAAGATATTTCACAACCCAGATAATTGAAATTTTGTACTTGTTCCAGGCATTGGTTATTGTGTATTATCTTACTTCTGACTGGGTCTTGTCCTAAAAATGCCATTACTTTTGATTTTTGTGCTGAAATTTCCATCCCAAAATCCTTTAATATTTTATTTAATGTATACAATCCTCTTTGTAAATTATCCTCTGAATTGGAAATTATGACTTGATCATCGGCATAGAGTAAGGTATTTAATGTTAGAGCACTGGTTATTTTGATTCCTGATGTGTAGATTTGGTTCCATTTTAAAATAATTTCATTTATATAAATATTAAATAAAGTTGGTGATAGTGGACAACCTTGTCGAACTCTATTATTAACTAATTTTCTTTCGGATATACAGTATTATTATTATTATTATTATTATTATTATTATTATTATTATTATCAGTTATCACTATCATCATTGCTATCTCTGTTTTCTTTCTTTTTTTCTTGTATTAGCTCGATGAGAGCTCTATAGTGTTCTTTTGACTCTGTTGACCCTCTATAGGGCTTCAATTTAATATGTATTATTTTCATCAGTGTTTGTATGTCTTTTTTGTATTTATATGTGCTATCTGGTAGGATGGAAGAGAAGGCCTTTTCGCCTTAATCCTGTGAGATTAAATAAATAAATAAATAATGAATTAAAATCCTTACACAGTTAAAACATGAAGAAGTGGGAATAGAGGACAGCGAATATTTTTATAAGAAGGTGGAACAAACATGACAGGTCTCCTTCTGCAAAGCGATCATCGAATTTTGTCATACTCGACTAACAAACCAAACTTAGTGCCGTAATGCATGACGCTGATACTTTTATCATCCGCTGATACTTTTATCATCCGTATAGTCATACAAATATTGTTACCATAAACTGTGATTTATTTGAATATCATGTGAAGAATGTGATATATTATAGCTACTTCCTGTCAGAAATTGGTATAGTAGCAACTGCCATGTATTTCTAAAACATAACATATTGTATATATCTGTAGATTTTGTAGATATTTAATTATATTTTTGTAATAAAAATTACCTGTTCTTTCATGTAAATAAAAAATTTACAAGATTTGCTCTAAAAAAAATCCAAGGATAATTGAAATTACTCCAAATTCTGTTGCTGATGTTTCTTATATACTGTAAGTTCCAAGTAAAATTATGCTAATTTTATTTTTCACTGCAATATAAAGCTTTAAAATGGAGTTTTTGTTTGTTTCCCTTTTGAAGTGGCCCGTCGATATATAATGTGTGTATATAATATAGGTTTTACACAAATACAGCCCAAATACAACGTCAGAATATACAAATATATGAAGAGTCCAGTCCAAGAATTATGGATGTCATTTGGAATACATTTTGCAGGAGAAGCAATTGAAAGTTTGAAATGCTTAGCGCTCAAAGCTTAACTGTGATTTTCCGATCATTACTGGACAATGACTATCAGTGTTAATGCCATATAACTCTGTATGTACATTCTATATGTCTTAAGCTATGCATTGACAGTCTTGGTTCATTTTCGACAAGAAAGTGACATCCATCATTCTTGCAGTGGACTCTTCATATAATACATGGATTATTAGTACAATAATACGATAGATATTGAAATAAAATCAAATTAAATATACAATTACCAGACAATTTACAGAAGCAGATTAAGAGTGTTAAAATAAATGGTATAAGAACGGATTAAAATATACAAATAAAAGCAAAATTTAGTAATAAATATTAATCTGAAAATTGAAAAAGGATTTCAAATTAACCACTTCTGTAACCTTGATTTAAAAATGTGATATTTTTTCTCGTTGTATTCCCGTTAAATGATTGAGATGTCATTTATATAAAGTTAAAACAATAGTACCTAAAATTTAACATTGCGAAACTCACTGACACTGCAGAGTGAAATCGCCATCAATGCCTTTCTCACTAACCTTCTAGAAGTAAAATATGGCATTTCTTATATTCATTGGTGAAGAGTAAGTTATAAACTTTGTCTTTGGAAATAAAAGTATTGCTTGTAGGACTTTACTTGTACTTGGTTAAATATATACCGTAGAAGTGGGTAAAGCCAATCAGTGGGTGTAAAATCGATCATTTGCGATTTTTATTGAAAATTATATATTTTCTCAGTTACTAGTTAAAATTTTGTTATGCTGACTTCATTGCCTTACATTGTAAATGTAAGCGAGAGGGACAACAAAAAGCCTGCGAATGCCAACACTGGGAACACAATGTAATTACCGTTGAAATGAAAATTGTTATTCTCAACTTTTTCTCTTAAACGAAAACAAAGTCTTACAAACTCTAAATTATAGTCAGTAGTGAAAGGAGACAGGAAGTATACGTAAGTACTTTTCGTTGAGATTGTATCCTGAAATAATAGTTTTGCAGTTCGTAAATGTTAGTATTGAAACTTATTATTTTAAGAAAACTTGTACCTTTGTAGGGTTAAGTCGATCATGCCATCAACCTACTCGAAACAGATAGGACCAGCAGGAAGAATAAATTGTTCACCGAAATACCTCAACTAACACTTATAAACACAAAAGTGTCATAGTATAGCTTATATTGATGGGATAGTGGGGAAAGAGGAAGACGAAATTATGGTGAATTTCTTGCGTAAGAGAAGCACTCCAAAGAAAAAAATTTTGTACACCCCTCTGTACCTGACTATGGGAACAACGTAGTTTCTAAAGTGACATGAGGAGGGGAAGATTTAAAATAATATCTGATATAAACCTAAGCAATGTTGAATAGCATTTTAGATTATAATTGAAGGGTCGTATTTCAATGTAAATTTTGAATTCTTAAATCTTTGTTGGTATGTGAAGTATTAAAATGTGTTTTTATGTTCTATAAGTTGGCAATCATAGTCACGATTGTACAGTGGAGACCTATAGGCCTAATAGTATGATCACAGTAACAAAAGTTACACTATATAATGCTATAGGCATATATTGAAGATTATTATTGTTTTTACACCCCTCATAACAAATAAAATATATGTAATATACTTAATTTGTTTTTTAAAAACATAAACAGTGATCGACTTTATTCCGCAATATTTTAAAATCGATCTTAAAATAAAAATTCAATGGTGATCGACTTTACCCTATTTAAGCAGGTAACTTCGATCACAAGTCAAATAAAAAAACCCGTTTTTTTTATAGATTGTAATTCAATTCTTGTAACGTGTCCTCATAAGTGAAGGATATGACGACAAAATGCTATTTTCTGAGGAACTTCGCTCCATTGCATAACCTCAACATCATTAAAAAATTGCAAAATTTTGTTCGACTTTACCCTCTTCTACGGTATCGACTCTGGAACGGGTTGAGTAGTTATGAATACAGGAACAAGTAGGAAGATTATGCACTTTACGTTTAACATATAGGAGGCAGTCGAGAATAAACATTGACGGTAACGGAAGTATTCCTAGTTGAACGACAAGTGTTTACAATGAGTTCTTCAAGACACACCACAGATAATTATCACTGATCTCTTTTGAAGAGTAAACAACTTGGAAACCGAAGTATGGTTACCCCACAATGTACGGTTAGGTCAGTGACAAGAAAATCGGGAAACAACAGTGAACTCTCCTTAAAAAATAACCGCAGTGGTGTTTGCTAGTCGCCTTTAGAGTAGTATGTCTTAAGAAGCATCTCAAGTATGGAAAAGAATGAAACATCACGGTTGACGAAAAGTGAAAGTGGCAATTTTTTTACGTTTCTCATATTTCAATGCTCTAACTGAAAGGTGTTTGTGAATCATGAACAAAATGTGGTCTAAAGAAAAAATACAACTTCATATAAAGAACACCTTTTTGCCATTTCTACACTTTAAGTAAAATTTAAAGTTACAAATCTAGTCTACTGATTAAAGTTGTTGGGTTAAATTAAAATCGTAACAACAGTAAACACAGTTTTTATTTTCCTTAACTCCACGGCTTGATTGTTGAGTAATTTGAACTTAGTTAAAGAAATGTGGCCTGATTAACTTATCACATCTATCTTCAGTTCCTTGCTATTCCAATATTGTTGACAACTGACTGGTTTTTAATTACTCTGATGTTGAAAATAATCGTATTTTGAACAATTTTAAAAGCAACTTCGGAATATGTACAGTATTATAAGTCTTTCCCGTGTTAAATTTTACCGTACCTGGTTAACATGTTTCAGCCTGTTATGGGCCATCTTCAGAACTGGTTGGTGCTGGTCTTGGCGCCTTTTGTTTGTTTTTCCTGTGGGGGTGTGTTTGTATAGTGTAATGTGGAGTCAAAGAGTGTGTGTGTTCTGAAATTGAGTTGTGTGTTGAGAATTTCATTTGGATGTATTTTTGTGTGTCTATAATATATTTCGTATTGTTCTAATTTGTTCATTTCTGGCTTTTTGATTGAATATATAGAATTTCCATGTCTGTGTTTATGTCTCTGTAGGTGTGGTTAGCATTTGTGATGTGTTCTGTATATTTGGAAGTATTTTTTAGTTTTGTTATGGCTGTGGTGTGTTCTTTGTAACGTGTTTAAAAATGATCTGCCTGTCTGTTCTATGTAGAAGTTGTTGCAAGTGTTGCATTTGAGTTTGTATACGCCTGTGTGGTTGTATTTGTTTGTGTTGTTTGTGTGTTGAGACGCTTTTGTAGATTATTATTTGTTCTATATGCGATGTTGTAATTTAATTTCTTGAATGAGGTTGCAATCTTGTGTGTGCTTTCGTTTTCGTATGTTAGTATGATGTATTTTTTGTGTTCTTGTGTTTGTGTTGTATTCTTATGCTTTTTGTGATTATGTTTTGTCTTTGTTATTATGTTGTCTATTATGTTAGAGTTGGTATCCGTTTTCTTGTGCTATGTATTTGATTGTGTTTAGCTCTTCTTTGTAGTCTTGTTTAAAAGCAAGTTTTGTTGCGCCAACGAATTGCGAATAGTATAGCCACAGTCTAGTATATACAGTCACGAAGCTTGAGTTGTGAGGGTGCTAGGAACAATAGACTGTGCCGGTACTATTTCGCATTGTCTGTAATGAGGCGATATCAGCGATCCTAGTGGCTAGCAACTATATATGGATGCATATTTACTACGTATTGAGCTTCGTGACTTTGTATACTAGGCTGTGGTATAGCCATCACGTTTAAATATGCTTAGATTTCTCGCGGGCCTTTATGGGAACTTCTGACTTTCTTGTTTTATTTTGTAGCCTACATTTAACTCGAAATTGGCCATCAGTTACTGGAGCTAACCGTCTCTTAAACTAATAAGATTTATTTTCACATTCTGATTTCTATGTTTGTGCTCAGTGTTTTGGTTTCTCCTCCTTCCTTAATTAAATCAGAATGTTGTTTCTGTTCCTTCTTTGGAGTACTGGTACTGGACCACTTCATCCATGTGTAATTGTTGAAAGATAATTACTAATAGGGATTTCTCATACAAGAACACGAACACTTTCGGATCACAACTGAACTACTAACCACTATACAACCGAGATAATAGCCGCATTGTAACAAGGTATTAGTCACCTTAGTGCTGAGGTCATGAAATCTTTGAGCCCCACTTCCAAACCCCTGAAGCGTCTTCATGGCGCATAAATGGGATACCTTCACCGTTATAATCGAGATATTAGCGACCGAACTATTGCGTACATTTAGATCCTTTGTATTTAGATAAAATCGGTGTGGTGTGTTTTATGTAATATTTTAACATGAAATGTTTATACGAAAAGATGTGGATACTATCCAAATCCTAATGCGGCGGTATCTGTAAGACGAGAAATCGAATATGCAAACTATTTTCCAATTATCTTTGATTTCTTAGACTGGCCTTTCTTATTGATATATTTTTTCGAACATTTTAACATTTTGAATAGCAATTTGTAAGTCCAAGATTTAACATAATAATAGTAAGATACAAAAATCTATGGATTTATAAGAGAATTTGATTTCTGTTCTTCAGTTTGCCCTATTTTAAAGCTACATCTTTTTTTTAATATTTTTTGGAAGAAACTAAAAACAATTACGACAGTCGGAAATGGTACTGAATTCGTGTTTTAGACAGTTACTTTCAACTGACTGGAATTGAAAAATAAATGTTAAGGAAAGACTCATTGAAATAAGTAGCCTATCTATTGATGGATGTTGAAACTATAACTTACTTTTTTTTACAGAACGTAGACCAGTTTTGGATCAAAAGAATACAAGAATACCTAGAGTTTTTTTTAAAAAGCTCCTAAATATTTATAGCATTTTCAACCTTGTATTTATGCTAATTAAATTTCTTTTCTATGATTGTCATCAAAACAAAATCGAGACATTTTTTTAACTTGAAAATGTGTGAATTGAATACAAAGTTCAAATTTGAGATACAGAATTAAGTCTTGCATAATTGAGGACCGTTTTTGCAAAACTTGCTAACTGAAAAAACTAAATTTTACAGGAGAGACAAAACACTATAGTAAGCAAGTTTCGCTGTGTGTCTCACTTATAGCAGAAAGCAAGTTTTGAAAAAACGATCACACTTTGACACACTACAATGAAGAGAAATAATCCAATTTTACTAAGACGCTTTGAACATCATGTAGAGGCCTGCCTTATGTTAACGAATCCATCAAAATCTCAATTTTGCAAATTTTGCAGTTAGCAAGTTTTGCAAAAACGGTCCTCATTGCAGTTTTCAGAAAAGCCATAAGTCAAAAGCAGACGTGGGCATCAGTAGACTAGTACATGTCGAACGGAGTCGAACGGAATGACGTGATCTCCCTCCCTCCACACCCCTAGCTGTTTACGCGGGGAACCTGTCCGACCGGTTGAGGTACAGCGGTGGATTTCACTAAAAAAAGTCGCTCTCTGAGGAAGCTCCTGAAGTAAAAAAGTCGAAAAATATTATTTCCACAAAGAATGGGAAAATGAATTCTTTTGTTGTGAAGAAGGGGAAAGCGTTAGGTGCTTATTATGCTACAAAATTTTACTAGCACGTTCAGCGACATTATGAAAAGACTCGTTTTAATAGAATAATTTTTTTATAGGAATAATAATACTGGTGGTGGCGGTGGTGGTGGTGGGTAGTAAGTAGTAGTAACGTAATAATATCGTCGGTTTACAAACAAAACACATTAAGTAAAAATATTACGTCTGAGAAAAAGGCGCTTTTATTCCGACAAAACTGAATCCTCAAAATATTATTAATTTGAATAAGTTATTTCTTTTTAATTATATTTCATTTTCCAATTCTAACTTTATACATATGGAGTATGTAAAATACATATTCCTTTCTCTCAGAAGTAATATTTCTGACTTGATGTATTTTGCTTGTAAAGCGACGTTAGAATCATAATGCGTTTCCTTTTCGGGGTGAAACGATAAAAGAATTGACAGACGAGAGATGGTCATTGATTTGGCTTTCCTGTGCGACATAACCTGCACTCTTACCGATTTCAACATTTCTCTTCAAGCAAAAGATAAAAATATCGTACACATGTACGATGAATTAAAGCTGTTTGTGTCACAACTGCGTCTATTTCTGATGCAGTTAATTCAGAGAGAATTTGATCATTTTCCTTCTTTAAAATCGCTTAATCTATCACCCGATGTTAACATTAGCCACTTCTATAAAAAATTGGAAAATGTAATAAATGAATTCACAGACAAAAGATTCAGTGATTTTTATAAATTAGAGAATGAATTTCTGTTATTTTTAATGCATTCTCTGTTAATGATCAATGTGTATGATTAGACCTTCAGTTAGAAGTTCTTCGACTGAAAAATGACACGTTTACCAAGTGCAAGTGCACAAATATGGCTGGTTTAGATATATATAAACAACTTTGCAAAGTAAAATATTCACATCTTCGGAGTTTTGTTATGAAAATTGCTTCTATGTTTGGCTCAACCTTTATTTGTGAACAGTTTTTTTCTCAGTTGGCCATTGTAAAATCCAAATCAAGATAACGCATTTCAGACGAAAATTTATTCCATCAGCTCACAATTGCAATGTCTGACATAACTCCAAATTTTGAAACATTTGCTGATTTACGTGATGAAGAAGAATAAATGAAACCTTTCTTTTAAGGGCATGAGTCAATTGACGTAAATTGGCAAAAACAACCAAGAACTTCAGTAAGAAGTTTAAAAAATAGCATAATTGTTGTTTTTCTGTTTCTTAGTAATGTGCTTGATATTTTGTTAAGAATCTATTTTTTCTTAGTTCCTTAATTTTATTTTCAAATGATGCAAATCAGTGACTGATGCTCTTTCAAAATAAATAGGCTCAGATTATGGCATTACATTTTAACTGATGCAGAATTGTACTTTTTTATGCCATTTTATAAGGTTTTTACAGAAATTGTTTAAATATTATAAATACAGTTATGTTTCAGCTTTTTGTAAAATAGTTTGTACTTGTTTTGGAAAATTTGTTTTCTTTCATTGTCATTATTCATAAAAATAATATTTGCAGAAAACTATCTTTTTGTCCTGCTTAATTGCTTAACTTTCTGTGTTTCAATACTTCACGCGATCCACCGCTGAGTATTACGTTAACAGGTGATGCGTGTTGCAGCAATCAGAGTAGTACGGCGCATCGCTTTAAATGCCCACGTCTGGTCAAAAGATTGGAATCATTAGTGAAGACATTAAAAGAATTACTGAGAAATTTGGAACATCGGATCGCAAAATCTTTGCTCGGCGGAATGAAATTTCAGAAAGATGCATTTAACAAGGTTCAAGAAATGTGTATACAGGGTGTAACAGGACCTCACCGACAAACTTTGAGGAATGATAGATCACACAAAGAGGGTCTTTTTTGTTAAGGAACGTATGCTCGATAACACGTCTTTCATGAGTTATGTATCCTTTTTAGAAGAGTATTCCGCATCACATATGTTGCATAAGTGTGCGCCTTAAGTCCTTAACATCTCTGTTAGACTACAGTAGTTTGTTATTGGTCTGTCTGGTGCATCTTCAATCCGTCTTACCATCCAACAATCCAACACAACACTGCCACGCTTAACAGAGTTGTATGATGAATGCTGTTGAGGTGTCAAAAATGTAATGGGTTACTGTAACAGGGTATCTAATTTTAACAGCTGTTGTAAATTGTCAGAACTTACTTCCTTACTTACAAATGGCTTTTAAAGAACCCGAAGGTTCATTGCCGATCTCACATAAGCCCGCCATCGGTCCTTACCCTGTGCAAGATTAATCCAGTCTCTATCATCATATTCCACCTCCCTCAAATTCATTTTTATATTATCCTCTCATCTACGTCTCGGCCTCCCCAAAGTACTATTTCCATCCGGCCTCCCAACTAACACTTTATATGCATTTCTGAATTCGCCAATAGTTGCTACATGTCCTGCCCATCTCAAACGTCTGGATTTAATGTTCCTAATTATGTCAGGTGAAGAATACAATGAGTTCAGTTCTGCGTTGTGTAACTTTCTCCATTCTCCTGTAATTTCATCCCTCTTAGCCCCAAATATTTTCCTAAGGACCTTATTCTCAAACACCCTTAATCTCTGTTCCTCTCTCAAAGTGGGAGTCCAAGTTTCACAATCATATAGAACAACGGTAATATAACTGTTTTATAAATTTTAACTTTCAGATTTTTTGACAGCAGATTAGATGATACAAGTTTCTCAACCGAATATAACACACATTTCCCATATTTATTCTGAGTTTTATTTCCTCCCGAGTGTCATTTATATTTGTTACTGTTGCTCCAAGATATTTGAATTATTCCACCTCTTCGAAGGATAATTCTCCAATTATTATATTTCGATTTCGTACAATATTCTAGTCACGAGACATAATCATATACTTTGTCTTTTCGGGGTTTACTTCCAAAGCTATTGCTTTACTTGCTTCAAGTGAAATTTCCGTGTTTTTCCTAATCTATCGTGGATTTTCTCCTAACATATGCACGTCATCCGTATAGACAAGAAGCTGATGTAACCCGTTCAATTACAAATTCTCTCTGTTATCCTGAACTTTCCTAATGGCATATTCTAGAGCAAGTTAAAAAGCTTTAGCCCGCAGTGAATTTGGAAAAGTATCAGATAGAAAGTGGCCTATACGGACTGTGCTGTACGTTTCACTGAGACTCATTATAACATTGTCAGAACATGCATGGAAAATTAAATTTAATTTCTGTAAAAAAAAATACTGCACATCCAGCTTTTGGTTGCATAGTTCCTAAAGGACGTGTCATCGAGCATAAGTTCCTTAACAAAAAATGATCTTCTCTGTGTTACCTATCATTCCTCAAAGTTTGTTGGTGAGGTCCTGTTACACCCTGTATACTGTATATAAATGTTTAATGCAAACATGTCATTATTGTATTTCTGTTTATAAAACACATGGAGCAGGGCTTGGTTTGTGGTTGTTTTGTTTGCTGACAGTGATCACAATACTCTATGCAGGAACATGGAGTACCGTACTTAATTTATCCCAAAGCGAGATGTAGGTGGATTGCAACACGATCTTGCAGTTTTATCCAACGGGGAAAATCGTCGAAACCCACATCGTGTGGCTCTCAAGGTGTTGCAGAGGAGAGTTTGCATCTTTACCCTTCTGGAGACAGAACTACGACCTTTCGACCCGTAGCGATGGGGCCAATACGAGATGTGTGAGGAGGAGGAAAGCAAAACATATGAGCTTTACGCAAGTCCATCAGCTTTCCATCATGCTGACCCCAAGCCACAGGATGTCTGGTGTTAGGTAAAGAAGAGGGTCTACGTAAATTCAGTACCTGCTAGTTACTGATCCTGATCTTGTTGGTAAACTGAGTCACGGATCCGGGTAAATTGAGTCTTGACGTGTCGTTATTGAACTAATTCGATAAATATAGGTATGTGTTCGCATAGTTTATGCATAAGCATACGAATATTGAAAATAATATGATGCATATCGTCGTTGTTCCTGCAATAACTTCTATTTGATAAATTTATCAATTTTCAGATTTTTGCTCTGTTAAATAACTGAAATAATGATACAGCAAATAATAAAATATCCCATATGTAATTATACAGGGACATCATTTAATTTTTACTTCAATGTTTATTGTACCTTAGTTTTTTTAATGTACTTTACGCCAACCCTTCTACTAAAGAAGTTCCAACCGTCCTCTACACAGTACCAAGACCGCATATGCAGTTAAAATCGTCTTACGGTCATTGTAAATAGTATTGAGTAAGTGATTATAGTACGTTCCAGAAATATGGTCGCGTTTTCCAATGAAGAAAGAGCTTCCAATATTGAATCATATCTTTGCACAGATACTGTGCGTCCGTTTGCTTACGTCGCATCCCGTTTCCCCACCTACTTCTGCTTGCCCCTCTGTAAAGGCTAGTGGGTGGGCTGTCTTAGCTCTTTTCTGAAAACATTTCCTGTTAGGAATAGGACGTCTACGTAATTTTATACAACTGTTATAAAATAACTTAAATAAAGGGACCTCGTTAAGTAATAAACTGTCACGTGATTTTCCCCCTTGCTACGATCCTGCGACATAACCACGGACAGTAGGTAGCATGTCTGACTAATTTTATCTGTGTGGCTCGGGTAAAAGTGAATATTGAATTTACACTATGTGAGGTACTCGGTTATAGAGTAGGTAGGGTAAGGTTGCGTATATCGCACCACTTCAGCATTTATAATTTTTATTGAACAATAAAATTTTTATTTTCTGCATTCCTTTACAAAAATACATTCCCAGAACATTTACCTTTCATGTAAAAAAGAATCCTTGAATTTGATTTAATATTTTTTAAATAGAATGACATTTTCGAAACACTTGTCAATGGTGCCATTTAGGCAACTAGTTTCCTAAATAGCACCTGCGGTTTCTTAAATCGCACCTCTTTAACTGCAGGGAACAGGATGAAGGAAAGCTTTTAATATTAAACATATTGAACAGTATTTAATATGAATAATGTAATAAATGCAAATTACAAGTTTATTGAAATTAATGAAAGAGAGTAACGTATCTTCAAATGAAATTGAAAAAATAGAGCATAAATTACCTAACATTTAAACTTCCTGAATGCGTTTTTTATTGTTACACATTTGCCATGTGCTTCACCAGGTAGTTCAACTGTAAACTGCGTCACTTTTTCTCCACGATTATCTCGAAGCCACCTAAAAACTGCTTCATGATTTAGCTGTCTGAAATGGTTTGAAGATAGAAACATCTAAAGGCTGGGCCTCTGGGTATTATGACGAGGAAGCTGAAATAGGAGCACATCATTTTCCCGAGATAATCTAGCTTCTAAAATTGTGGAATGGTTTGTATAGGTGGACATACAGAAGCAGCACTTTTTTCTATGGAAATTTTGAGTGGCAAATAAAATGTTTGAGCTATTCGACAAATAGTTCACTGTTGATGTAACCTGACTCAGAGCAAACAAATAACAATCCTGGAAGAACACCAGCTGATAATGTAGGACGCACTGTTTGACGTTTAAAAATTTTCATAGGTGGCACAAAATATCTGGTGCGCTTGTACAACACACACTTGTTGTATTAACGCCCTTTTCACCACTTGATATTGCACCCACCTGATGCATTTCTCGTTCAGTTAAAATTTTTTGGCCTTCTTTTGTACTGCTAGAATTTCTACAATTGCTCATATCGCACCGGTGCGAATTAGGCACCTACAAAGTGGTGCGAATTAAGAAACTACGTCATAAGTTATTATTTCCTTCATTCTAGCCTATAATCACCACATGTTCGAAAATCGTACTAAGTTAAATGCTCTTTAATATTTCTTTTAACCAATAACATCTTAATATTATGTATTCCTTTGAATACAAATCTGTTATTTAGCTACAAAATGTTAGCTAAATATATATCCACCTGAGCAATTATATTAAATACTCTATCAACACGTTGCTAGCACAAAGAAGTGGCAGAAATCAAGTGACATGGTGGAAGTGCATATGGTAGATTGTAACAATACCACTAGATGCTACACTACTACAGTAACTTGTTTTAAACTAGCAGTGGTGCCATTTAGGAAGCGGTGCGATTTATGCTACTCTATCCTAGAGAAGTGAAGTTACTGGCATGAAGGACAAAACTGGCAATTGAAATTAGGTACAATAGTCTACATTGCGATATGTACAAAAGAACTGAAGCCTCTATCGACATGAGCGGTCACCATTTTCAAAAGTGTGTTTGAATATCAATATTATGATTATTTTTCAATTTAAATTCAGTCTCTATATTGTACCCTAATGTGCTATAGACAGTATAATATACAGTGCATAATGAATACGTCTGCATGGATAGCTATAAAATGAATAAATGTGTTTTTTCTTCCTACTGAAAAATTTTATATTTTGCACATAGGAGTTATTGCAGGAACAACCGACGATATTCTAAAATGTAGGCTGCTTTTGCTTAAATCTTCTCTTCGCAGGTGATGATTCAGGACACGCTACTACATATTTGTACGTTGCTCCAAATACCAGATTTCGTCCATCTCTCTGGTCTGAATTTTCGTCTCTACTAATAGAACAATTGAGAAACTAAACATGTTCTTAGCTATAAGTTCTGAGAAAACTGCAAACAACTGTCTGTAGCTTATAGATATTGGATATACGGTCTTATCTTTTTAGGGTGAATTTTTCATATGCATTTGCATATAGATATTTTAAAGAAAGTCCACATCTGTGGAGTAACGGTCAGCGCGTCTGGCCGCGAAACCAGGTGGCCCGGGTTGGAATCCCGGTCGGGGCAAGTTACCTGGCTGAGGTTTCTTCTGGGGGTTTCCCTCAACCCAATACGAGCAAATGCTGGGTAACTTTCGGTGCTGGACCCCGGACTCATTTCACCGGCATTATCACCTTCATTTCATTCAGACGCTAAATAACTTATATGTTGATACAGCGTCGTAAAATAACCCCAAACAAATTTGAAGAAACATTTAATGATATTTGAGAAAGCCACGGTGCCCTAAAGTTCGAGGACACATTATACACATTAAAACTAAAATCTAGTTTTAATGATATATCAATCTTCATTAAACTATGGTATTCACTTAACTTTAATCTTTGCTTTCTCCGTTTTTAATAAATGGCGCTTGGCCCACTATGGCTCTGAATTCTTTAATTTAAAGTTATTATCTCGCTAGTTGAACTAACATCTACAACACATTTTATTTTGTAAAGTTTGGAGGACAGAGGATTCGCCGCCCATTGTTGCAATCGGCATGCAGGCAATTTTGTGACCGGTCATAAACAGCGGTATTCCTTGTCCCGGAGTTGAAAGATTCCTAAGCCTGAAAAAATCCCGATCATGCAGAAGTAAGTGGCTTTGTCACTGACTTTGTTACACAGAAGTTATTTAGTCAGATTTTAGAAACTAGAGACGATCTGGAACTGCGCATTTCGACACAGTAACGAAAATTATTCTTCTAAGAATAGACATATTTCTACTATAATTTTTTTTCGTGAAATATGCTTAGAAAAGTAAAATGACAAATTGCATTAGAATATATCGCGGCAGAAACCGGCGGTTGAGAAACCTGATCTATGGCGATTAAAATTTGTTTCATATTGTATTAATAATAATAATTTATTTTATTTTATTTTATGTGCTGGACAACAGCCATTGGCCAATAAAAGTCCAGCACAGTGATACAATTAATACATTAAAATGAATAACTATGGTACAAATTAAATACTTGAGTTAACAACAAAATAAAGAACATAGATTAGAATAATTAATTTACAAGAATTAATACTATAAAATATTAGGGAATGGAGTTGATTCTTACTACCAATTTGTGTATAAGGACTATGCAAATAATATTAGCAAGGACATTTCCATATTTTAATACTTCTATACATTGAATGGATCTAAATAGCCTTAGATGTAAGTTAGCATGTTTAATACATCTGGAGACCGGCGAGGAAGATTTAGAATGTCTAATATAGAAGAGTTTGTGATCTGTCATGTCCTTCATAGGAATACGAAAGCTAACACTGTTTAAGAAAGATTGACAATTAATGTCACCATTTAGGATCTTACATAAGAATAAGTAATCGAGATCATGGCGTCTGGCATACAGGCTTCGACATTTAAAGTGCTTACATTTTTGATCATAGTTATACTCTTATTAGGCAGGAATCTGTAGTAATAATAATAATAATAATAATAATAATAATATTGATATTAATAATAATACCAGTAATAATAATATTATTATTAATTTATTAATCTTTGCACTCACCTGCTATTCATCATGGCTCAAGACTACAGTTTAAGAAAAACCACTGAATCTTCATAGATGGGCAACACATTTTTTTCCTTATTCACTGTGACTTGAATTCGAGTTCTGCAATTGAGAACTTCAAATGGTAAAACCATAAAAGTGCCACAAAAAAATAAGCTTTTTAATACGACTGAATGTATGTTCCAAGCTGAACAAAATGGTAAACAGTGAATGTGCCTAAGATTATAATTTCAGTTTACATAGACGTCGACAGGCTGCGCTGGTTGTGTATGTACCACCACAGTCTAGTATATACAGTCACGAAGCTTGAGTTGTGAGGGTACTAGGAACAGTAGACTGTGCAGGTATAATTTTCGCATTGTCTGAGATGAGGCGATAGTAGCGATCCTACTGGTTAGCAACTATCTATGGATGCATATTTGCTACGTATTGATCTTCGTGACTGTATGTAATAGACTGTGGTACCACTTTGAGTAAAGTGAAGAACCATGAATGTGCCGCTGCGGTTTCAGACGATACCCGTGTTTTATTTAGTTCTGAAACAACATAAATGAACATTTTGTGTCTGTATCAGGAATAAGGATGAAGAAAGACATAAGTGAAGAAAAGAAGAACTTGCCTGAAGATAAGCATAGAAAGTTTTATTTGGAAACGTGAGGGCACCAAATAGAGTTTGAAAGTACAGCCAGAGATGAGGACTAATAAAGAGATTTCTTTCCAACATGGAGAGTAGGGCTGGGGACGGAGCGGTTCGGTTCGGAGCAGTTAGTATGACGTCATTACTCGCTTGAACCGAGTACAGTACCGAGTACAAATTAGTGGTGGTAGATTTAAAATTTAGATAGATTGAGTCGATTTTAGAACGTACTTTGAAAGTGGAACCAAGCGTGTTTTAAAAGCGTTGTAGTAAAGCACTTTCGCTTTGCCAATTGACGGGGAAAAAGTGCTTCTCTTCATTAAAAAATGGCGGTTGCAAATTTTATTTGCGTGATTACAACTATTTGCGGAGTTATTTTGTATGAAAGGCCTATTTAACTTTCAATGTTGTTATATATGACAGACGAAATAAAATTGATAAAATAACTTATAATACTAACAGCTAATAAATTAACATGTGATGTAAACGTTAAACGCTGCAGCTAAGTAAAAAAAAAAAAAGAAGATAGAAACAGGCTCCATGAAGCGCTGCCTAAAACACTTAAAAATAACTAATTATTTACTATTACGGAAAGTGGATAAAATAATCAATAAAACGTGGAATCTTAAACTTAAGAACATAATGTTTATTTATTTTATAACATTACTAGCCTTCAATACAAACCTGTTCTCTTTCGTGAAGAGTAATATTATTGATTAATTAAAGTAATTAGATAACATAATTCGTAGAAATAAATACAAATAAAATTGTGACTGATGAGGTCACCTAATTATGTCAGGTGAAGAATAAAATGCATGCAGTTCTGCGTTATGTAACTTTCTCCATTCTCCTGTAACTTCATTCCTCTTAGCCCCAAATGTTTTCCTAAGCATCTTATTCTCAATAATAATAATAATAATAATAATAATAATAATAATAATAATAATAATAATAATAATAATAATAATAATAATAATATTATTATTATTATTATTATTATTATTATTATTATTATTATTATTATTATTATTATTATTATTATTATTATTATTTACAGAATATGTTCAGACTGTCAGTGTTCATTAAGCCCACTTGACAGGTCATATAATAGGATGAACTCTTCTATGCTAGAAGCTTTTCAGCTCGCCTTGGGAATAAGGAAATAAATAATTTGTCCTGCAGCAGAAAATATTGAAATACAACAGTACCTACGTCGTTGTCTGCTAGAATTAAGTAAAACACGTGAACTCTGTTTGAACTGACCGGTAACGGCTACGGTTAACCGAGTAACTTCGGTGCTCCGCTGCCAAGCACAGAACAGAGTAACTCAGCAGTTCTACTCGCTCCGTCCCCAGCTCTAATAGAGAGTTGAACTATAGAGCTGGTGTAAACATGTTATTCGTAGAGTGTATTAAGTGTAATGTGAATAATGAAAGTGTTTAATATGTCAATAATATTGTGGGTTGTGTTAAGTTAAAAGTAAACGATTAGCTCCAGTATCAGAGATAGAGAGCTGAACTACAGACCTGGTGTAAACATGCTATTCATAAAATGTATTAAGTGTAATTTGAATAATAAAAGTGATTAAAATGCCAATAATATTGTGGATTTTGTGACGTTAAAAGTAAAGGATCTGCTCCAGTGTCAGTGAGATAAGAAACCATGTAAGTGCCTTTACTTTGCTAATAACGTTTTTATGTAATACTGAACAACTTTGTTTTTGGCACTTTCATGGTTTACATTTGAAGTTCTCAATTTGTAACTACCTACGGTTGTCTTTTAGTAAAATCACTTGTGGCCTAAGGGAAAAGTGGTGCCCTCCAACGAATCTTAAACAAAGCAACCCTCCGCTGATTAACTCCCGTCTGTAAATGTAAATGCACATACTAAATGTCTTTATAGCATAATATAAAATGTTAAATGACATAAACAGTAAAACAAAAAAATGTCCATTACAACATGACTCACAACTATATTTATACGAGGCTTGTGAAGTAGCTGCTTGTTAGCGGTGTTGGCTTATATAATTAAAATTATTATCTTCCGCTTTTGCCGCATTTTTCTTTTTAATACTTTTTGCGCTCTACTGTCCCCCCCCCCCCCCGCAAACACTTCTTCCTAACGGCCCAGGGCTATCGCAACGTTAACATAATTAAAAGACGGCATCGTGGTTACAAATAATACCATTCATGAGATTAAATTATAAATAAAAATGTAATAGTATTATTTGAGTTGTAAATTGTTGCTAATTTATCGCATAGACCTATGTAACCACAATAAGTGCTAAGGTGCGCAGTAGAGCCACAGATGGCCTGACTAATAAAAACTGCTAACACGCAAAGTCGAATCCTGCTCTTGACAGAGAACTGTAGTACATGTTGCATTAATTACTACCAATGACGGGTTGGCAAACTTTAACATAAACACATCCTATTTTTTACATGCAGTGTATCTGGTCACATTAATAGAATCACCTACAACTATTCAAATACGTTACTCATATTTCTACATTTGCAGCAATTTTATGTTTGAAAATATAACTATGTTATCTCTACTACATTTTGAGAACACATTTTGAAAAATTTTAAATCGAGTACCGCTTTTCTTCGTAATTTCCAGTAGAGATCGTACTAAATCGAGTAACACTTTTCTTCGTAATTTTCAGTAGACCTCGTATTAAATCGAGTACCGCTTTTCATCGTAATTTCCAGTAGAGCTCGTATTGAATCGAGTACCGCTTTTCATCGTAATTTCCAATAGAGCTCGTATTAAATCAAGTACAACTTTTCATCGTAATTTCCAGTAGAGATCGTAATAAATTGAGTACCGATACCGCTTTTCTTCGCAATTTCCAGTAGAGCTCGTATTAAATCGAGTACCGCTTTTCACCGTAATTTTCAGTAGAGATCGTACTAAATCGAGTACCACTTTTCTTCGTAATTTCCAGTAGAACTCGTATTAAATCGAGTACCGCTTTTCTTCGTAATTTTCAGTAGAACTCGTATTAAATCGTGTACCGCTTTTCATCGTAATTTCCATTAGAACTCGTATTAAATCGAGTACCGCTTTCTTCGTAATTTCCAGTAGAGCTCGTATTAAATCGCGTACCGCTTTCTTCGTAATTTCCAGTAGAGCTGGTATTAAATCGAGTACCGCTTTTCATCACAATTTCCAGTAGGGTTTGTACTCAATCGTGTAAACTGCTCCGTCGATAAAGGAGAAAGCAATTGTTTACCTACATAGACATAACATGTGGAGCAAGTCCCCTGCAATAGGCAAGCATGATGTTTAGGCAGAATATGAAAGTCAATGAATATTATGGACAGTAAAAATCCATCATACGTGAATGGGTATTTAAGAGTTAATTCAATACAAAAAGTGAATCTGATACAACGTTAATACAAATCAATTTTATTTTCTGGTATCTTATCTATCTATAAGATAGATAAATAAAGGTAGATAAATAGATAAATAAAGGTAGGTAAATAGATAGATAAGTAGACTAAATAAATAAAGTAAATAAGTAGGTAAGTAAATAAATAAATAAATAAAATGAATGAATGAATAAGTATATATATATATATATATATATATATATATATATATATTACCTTAAACTCTCCAGCAATAAGTAATATCTTTAATAACTGCGCCATTTTCAAGCTGTTGAATAACATGTTTTACTTTCTTAGAAATACTCAGACGTGCACGTGTTTGTGACATGATGTTTTACCATTATGCGGGAGCATGGATTCTCGTTACAACAACAGACTACTGTTTTGTTGCTTTCTTTAGATTCAAACGGATTCTACTAAATCGGCGGATCTGTGTAATTCTTTGCTTCGCAACTCCCAATAGGGCTCCTACTAAATTGAGTACGCGTTTCTTCGTAACTTCCAGTAGGGTTCGATTTTAATAGAGTATCGCTTTTCTTCGCAACTTTCAGTAGGGCTACTACCAAATCGAGTTCTGTTTTTCATTACAATCTCCAACAGGGCTCATAGAGTATTAAATCGAATATTTCTTTTCTTCATAACTTCCAGTAAAGCTTCTATTCAATCGAGTGTCTCTTCATAATTTCCATAAGGGCCCCTATAGAAATAACATTGTTTTCTTCAAAACTTAAAGAGAGGCTATTATAATTAAGTCCTACTGTTTTTTTCGCAAATTCAGAAGTGTATCTTTAAAATAGGGCCGGAGATATGCGCTGCCCTTATCATCTCCTTATAACATCAATTTGAAGGTCTAGAAATCATGAAAGATCTACCTTCTTGCCTGCCTGTGTGTAGGCGGATAGCTTCACCTTTTCATGCGTCACTTAATGACATCCATTTTCAGTAGGTTTGACACACATTTACACATCTATTCGCGAATAAATGATTCATTCTAAGTGGGTTCTGTCACCGCACCAAGACCTCCAAACACGCAGTTCCATGTAACCCAATCTAACTTCTCCACAAACTAACCGTACGTTGATTTATTTATTTGCTAAACTTTCTAGTTCTAAAGTGTGACTAGTATGGTAGAATTTCTAGCTCAATCGGGTTCGGTACCCGACAGGAAAGGCAAGATTTAACTATCTTGTAGACACTGGATGTTTGCTCCTTGTATTGTATGTTTCCTGTTTTCATAAGTTGTGCTGGTCACACTATCAGTTACTGATGATAATCAAATCCTTGTTCAGTTCAAAAGTTACAGCTGGTCTTATGTCGGAAAGCCATATGCCCCACACCACGTGAAGTCAGTGATGGTAGATTTTTTTCCTTGTTAGGAGGTAGGGAGGGAACATCCCATGCACTACGACCTGAGGTGTATTATACACCCCTCTATATGGGATGAGTTGCGTGCTCACTGATTCTCTATGCGCACCGAACCTAACCACTTGACCCCCTTAACATCCGGTCCCTACAGCCAATAGAGTCCATGTACCACTCCTGCTTCCGGAAACTCCCCCAAGGCTCCCTTAACGGTCCGAGGCGGAAGTCCTCCCCCGAGAAGGTCTGCCACGGGTTCCGTTGAAGAAGCTATCCATTATCATATGAATACAATCCATGGAGGCC
Organism: Periplaneta americana; assembly: GCF_040183065.1. Classification (NCBI taxonomy): domain Eukaryota; kingdom Metazoa; phylum Arthropoda; class Insecta; order Blattodea; family Blattidae; genus Periplaneta; species Periplaneta americana. The sequence continues at coordinate 66,716,039 of NC_091122.1, forward strand.
GGTCGAGAGAGCCAACAGCTTCGGAGGGCCGCCTGTAGAGCGATCTGAAAACCAGAAGTAGTAACTGGATGATGAATGAAAGGATGATTGGGAAGAAAGGAAGTGGCGAATATGAGTGGGGTTCCAATCGCCTGATAAAGTTATCAGATGTTCATCCATAGGAGTGAGGGAAAAACCTCGAAAAAACCTCACCTAGGCAATTCGTCCCAACCGGGATCGAACCCGTGCCCACTGGGTTCGGAGTTAGATTCGCTAACCCCTCAGCCACAACGGTGGACATGATAGATTTTAAGGCGATCCTTTCTGACAGTGTTTACTGTCAAAAATATATTTCCTTTTCATTAATTAATTTTTGTGTCTTTCAACAATGAGTTGATGGTCATTATTTTGAAGTCGAATAACGTACGCTCTAAATTCTTGACTGTCGATTGAAGATTGGTAAGGACAAGTATTTCAGACCTGTTCAAGAATTGTTGCCATGGCAATTTAGAAATGAATTGTAAATTTTACTTTCATTCCCAAATATAATATGTTAAAAATAATTAACTTACATATCAAATATTGCAAAAAAAAATGTTTTTTAGACATGCAATTAAGTTTTATATAATTTTAAACAGATTTTTGGGTATTTTCCGGAAGAAGAATTATGAGTTACAGATGGTTACTGAATGCGTTTTTAGACAATTGCGTTCAACTGATTGGAATAAAATTATAGAAAATATGAAGGAAAAACTCACAGAAGGACGTACCTTTTAGTGGAATGTTGAAACTAGACTTCTTTCGCAGAGCGCACATAAATTTTGGATCAAAAGAATGCAAGAATACCTGGAGCTTTAAAAAAAAACTGACTTTTTATAACATTTGTAAATTTCTCGTCTATGATTACTAGAGCTAGGATTTATATGTAGTAAGAGTTAAGAATGACGCCGAGTATAGTTGAGTCGATGTGATGTCGGTTAAGAAGGTTTAAGCCTGTTTGACAAGAATCGAAATGCAAGAAAAGTCACAAGGACTAGACCAGTGGTTCCCAACCGGTGTGCCCCAGCACCCTAGGGTGCCGCATGATCGGCTAAGGGGTGCCGCGAGATATTGAAATAAAAAAAAAATACTGTCTACTTAAGCCTAAAGTCTTGTAAGGTCTTGAAATAAAATAAGTCAAATTAATTACTCTCATGCACTACAGATCGATTCATTTCGAAGATTCATCAATTATACTTGTATCCGGCTCAAATTGATGTATTTTTACTGAGTGATTGTAGTAAAGTTTACCGTATTATGTTATGATGTATGTTATTATATTATCTTTCAATAAATGAATATATTAAACTTCAATTTTTTTTTAATTCAAGAAAGGGTGCCCCCAGTTTTTAATGTTATTTTCAAGGGTGCCGCGAACTTAAAAAGGTTGGGAAACACTGGACTAGACAGTGCAGCTTTTAAACCCCCCGCTGTTTTGTAAGTGGTGGTTAAGAGGATTAAAAACCCTTAGCGCTAACTAATGGAAGTACTGAATGACAAGAATGGCAAGTATAAGGAGTGGGGGAAGGGGCATGGCTTGCATGTTTATAAACTATACCGACTAAAATTATTAGCTTTTACTACATACGAATCCTAGCTCTAATGATTACCATCAAAACAAAAGCGATAAATTTCCGTGAACTTGAAAGTGATATCATTATATGCACTACATCGAATACAGAGTTCAGATGAGAGAAGCTACTATCTAAAAACAGGAACTTTTATCAACAGTAATCTCACTAGAGGTTTTGATTTATCTAGAGAAAATCAAAACTCGAGTGGGATTTAATTGACTATTACACGATTAGAAGAAAGTATATAAAGATTATAAGTAACAAAGTACTCCAATACAATAAAATATTACTTGACTTACGAAAATAAACCTGTCTTCAAATGTATTATTGCACCATTACGCTAGATGGCAGTTGTGCCAACTATGGAATCTTCATTGAACTCTGTAGACGGTTACTAGTCAAGAAAGCTTTGTTGATTCAGTTTCATTTTTATTAAGACAGTTGCATTCCACTTCAATTATCCGAATCCCAGTAATCAACGTCACTTGACAGATGATTTTCAATAAATCTTAATATTAAACAATCTCTGATACGTGACTATCCATAATATCATATAGCAGAAGCTATAACATAACCTAACTAATATACACAAGTGTTAGAAAAGTTTTAATTAACGACGACGACATAAAAAACAAACATGAATAATTTTAAAAGGAATAATTATTGAATGTACAATTTTCAAATTTGAATGTGGTTGGTGGTTCAATTGATATTATATTGGACGTGTGCGTAATAGAAGTGGAACTCATTGATTTAGGCCTACATGGTGTATTCAACTTATTCAGGATTTCAGAATGAATAATTTTAAAAGGAATAATTATTAAATGTACAATTTTCAAATTTGAATGTGGTTGGTGGTTCAATTGATGCTATATTGGACGTGTGCGTAATAGAAGTGGAACTCGTTGATTTAGGCCTACATGGTTTATTCAACCTATTCAGGATTTCCGAATGATGCTCTTCATTTATTTGTAAATCAGATTTCAGAAGATGCATAGGTATGATTAGTGATTTTTATTAATTCTTGTTCTTGAATGCCAATGCGAGTCATATTTGAAACTGCTGTGCATCGACTGGAGTGGTTTGTAATTTTATATATATATATATATATTTTTTTTTTTTTTGACGTCCAGACCAGCGCAGTTTCAAATGTTGGCAAACAAAGAAACAAATGCTAGGGACGCGATAAAATTAAACAAATGCTAGGGACGCGATAAAATTAAACAAATGCTAGGGACGCGATAAAATTAAACAAATGCTAGGGACGCGATAAAATTGTGCGATGAGCTGCCATGATTGGTCGAAATACGTCCTTTCGTACCGTTTTATTGGTCAAAAGTAGTATGACGTAGTAAGAGTGTAATAGTCGTATTAATTATGTTTTTACCTTAAACTACCGGTACTGAAACTTTTTTTATTTGTATATGTAACGTTGTTTTATGTTTATAATTCTAACCACAAAATGAGTGTTAAGTTAATAAGGAGTTTTTGTTCTATTTTGTAAAACATCTAGTGACTCCCCTAAGTTTCTTACACGATCTCCTAGAGTAGATACCGTACTTTGAGAACTATTATACATAATTACTGATACTGTAAAATTGTACGATCAGCACCTTACACGTTAGTTCTGTGACACTGTCGTAATAAGAATGACAGCGAACATCGTGCGCTTAGCCTGAAAATGGAAATATTTTAATAAACGCATACTAATAAAATTTGAAGGTTGACACGCTTGGCTATCTCGTCCTAGGCTCTCTGTAATCACGTAAACATTGACAGACGACCTTTGAGCTGATAGCACGGCATTCCTCGGAGGGCAGATGGTTCTTTTGAATTCTGTATCTGGCTCAAGGTGTCACGGATAGGTCACGATCTGTGTCAGGGTGTTTCCCAACTTGAGCACGAGTATCTCGTTTGTCTTAGAGCTATCAACTGTGCTTAGAATAGCACACAAAGGAGCGTGCCATGCGGCATAATAGCTTTATTCTCAAGCAACTCTGATAATAAGGTTTAAATTATCTGGCTATTGAAGCTCGGATTTTTATGTAATTATTAGGTGTAGGATTTTGTGTAGCTGTTTTGTTTTTCACTTGTACGGAGGAGGGACCCGAAGGCTTAGACTGTAATATGGCTTATTGTGCTTATCACTCTTATTCTGTGGATGATTGGGTAACCGAACGGCCTCACTCTTGTACAAGTATAGCACACCGCACCATGAACTTAACCCGAGATATGGTATGGATGAAGATGATATGTGAATAAATGATGGCGAAATGAGTCCGAGGTCCAACGCCAAAAATTATCCGCAATTCTGCTTCAATTGATTCAGGAAAACCTCGGAAAAACCCCAACCAGGCAACTTGTTGTTAATTGCTTTGTACAGATTTTGTTTTTCAATTTTTAACTAAAAATTACATTATTCTTGCGCACTTATCACAAAATTCTTTTTATAAATCATACGACTTTAGGATATTGTACGAAATGGAAATATACAAATTGGAAATTTATCTTTTGAAGAGGTGGAACAATTCAAATACCTGGGAGCAACAGTAACAAATATAAATGATACTCGGGAGGAAATTAAACACAGAATAAAATATGGGAAATGCCTGTTATTATTCGGTTGAGAAGCTTTTATCATCCAGTCTGCTGTCAAAAAATCTGAAAGTTAGAATTTATAAAACAGATATATTACCGGTTGTTCTTTATGGTTGTGAAACTTGGACCCTTACTTTGAGAGAGGAACATAGGTTAAGGGTATTTGAGAATAAGGTGCTTAGGAAAATATTTGGGGCTAAGAAGAAGTTACAGGAGAATGGAGAAAGTTACACAACACAGAACTGCACGCATTGTATTCTTCACCTGACATAATTAGGAACATTAAATCCAGACGTTTGAGATGGGCAGGGCATGTGGCACGTATGGGCGAACCCAGAAATGCTGCTGGGTAACTTTCGGTGCTGGACCCCGGACTCATTTCACCGGCATTATCACCTTCATTTCATTCTGACGCTAAATAACCTGGATGTTGATACAGCGTCGTAAAATGATCCAGTAAAATAAAAAAATCCAGAAATGCATATAGAGTGTTAGTTGGGAGGCCGGAGGGAAAAATACCTTTGGGGAGGCCGAGACGTAGATGGGAAGATAATATTAAAATGGATTTGAAGGAGGTGGGATATGATGATAGAGACTGGATTAATCGTGCTTAGTATAGGGACCAATGGCGGGCTTATGTGAGGGAGGCAATGAACCTCCGGGTTCCTTAAAAGCCAGTAAGTAAGATAGTACAACTTTAGGAACTTGATTTTCACAGTTTAATTATGTGTCCTAATGTATAGTCTTTAAGAATTTATAAGAGTGGCGTGATTTGCAACAATTTTTGTGATGAATGGGCAAGAAAAGTGTAATTTTTAGTTCAAAATCGAAAAAAAAAAAAAAATCTGTATGAAGCAACTATGGAATTCACAACACATTTTTAGCTTCAGAATACTAGCCAATTAAAGAAATGATACTCCTAAATAGTTTATTCTTTATTTGTAATATATTTTACCCATAAAACTAGAGAATAATGGTATTTTACAAAGAACTTCAAATTAATGTAACTCTGAAAATATTGAGATTAGGACACATGTTTATATGATATTTTTTTTAGCTCAAAATGTCTTCGAAAATAAGCTCTGTAAGTGGCGGTAAATCCTCCTGTATGTAAAGTATTCTTAATTTCTTTTCTAATTTTGGATACTCAACCTTCCTTAACGTAAGTGATTCTTCTAGCATGCACTGTTATCTTTTCGGCGTATGACATCATTTCCTAGTAAATTCCCCCTTTAGGGAAGGGCATGGACTGGGACTGGTCTCACACGCAGGCTGCTCGGGTGGACCATTGTACTACCCGAGATGTGCATGCTGCAAGGTGCCCTCGCTCCGCCTCCGAACTCCCCTACAGCCTACGTGATCCCTTTACTATTCCGCGTAAGTCTCACTGCGGTCCCTCAACCCCTGTCCCACGAGTTACCATGAGCCCGGTGGAGAGCCGACGGTGCACAGCGCTACCACCAACTACCATGACCATATATCCACGGGGTCCAAGTTCGGCGGCGGCCTGCAGCCACTCTACAAGTCCGAAACACAGAAAAGAAACGGAGATGTAAAAAAGATGGGAAGTGGAATTATGATCGCGTAATGAGTCCGAGGTCCAACGCCGAAAGTTACCGAGCAATTCTGCTTCGAATGCTCTAACCAGGATTTGAAATCGGGCCCGGTCGTTTCACGGTCATACGTGCTAACCGTTACTTCATAGCGGTCGAAATTTTCTATTAGTAGTGGTAGTGGAGTAGTAGTAGTAGTAGTAGTAGTAGTAGTAGTAGTAGTAGTAGTAGTAGTAGTAGCAGTAGTAGCAGCATCAGTAGTAGTAGTAGTAGTAAAAACCACCAACACTATAATCATCACCTTCACCGTATCTTCACCTATGCGCCTGTCGACATTTACGTTCCTCTTGGAATGATACCCTTAGTTGAAGTTTGTATTTGAACAGCGGAATTCCTGTAGGAATATTCCTCTTCCACTTTATTTGCAATAAAATATGTTTGGTAGCGTGATGTTGTTCATTCTTTCCCAAATATCACAACAATTTAGTTTATATAAGATTATTCTCAAGCATCACCTGATATTTTCGCTCTCTTAATTTATTAAGGATACTCCCCTACTACCCTAAAAATCACATACAGTCAACTCTGGATATAGTGAACATTCGGCTATAGTGAACCTAAATCGTTGGTCCCGACCCGCATACATTAAAAAGTACATTAATATTTCCGTTTATAGTGAACCCTCGCTTCGGTTATAGTGAACCTTGTATCCTGACAAATTTTTATTTGAAGTCAGTCCTTCTTGTATAAAATTGAAAGAATGTGTTGAGAACAACATTTTGGGGACGGACATTATGTCGAGAGCATAAATGAAGGTAAGATTTCGATGGCTTTCAAACTCCATCAACCCTCTCCCAGTTTCCATTAAGTGACCCGGGAAATTCCAAGGCTGAGTACGCAGTCAAACCATGACAGCGTTTGTCATTTCTTACTGATCAGTCTGTTTCTAGTGTTCCAACAGTGAACGAACCATATAAAAATGTCGAAGCGTAAAGTGTTTTCTTTGGAAGATAAAGGCGAATATTATAAGTGACATTGAACATGTTCTTTCGCCACCAGATGTGGGTCGACATCATAGTTTAAGTAAATTAACTGTGAGTAACAGTATACTATATACAGTGTAATCCATTCCACAGAAATGAAATATTTTATTTTCTTGTTCACAATTTCATTCATTTCTGTCATTTAAGGTTAGGGAAGAGACACTTCGGATATAGTGAACCTCGGATATAATGAACGAAATATGCAAGTCCACAGAGGTTCACTGTACACGGAATTGACTGTATATCTAGATTATATTTTTCTCTTGTTAGTCTGTGTTATTGTCTTTTATTTACATTCATGTTTTATAACGTTTTAATAGAGTTTCTATGTGTGACGTATTCTTCAAGCATTTCCTTGTCCTCCAGAAATGTTCGTAAGGAATAGAACGAATTATTATAACATATAGAAAAATAGCGAAATCACAGTAATCGAAAGGGGAAATCAGAATTAAACTTTTCTATCCTAACAATATTTTTGTTCACTGTAACTTTTGTTTCATCTCAGGGGAGTGGAAAGCTACTGCAGTAGCCATTCTGATAGTAATCTCCAAGCTCGGAAGTGTTACTGCAACGTGTGACATTTTCTGCAGGCGTTATGTCTGAAAAGTATGCTCATTCAAATTGAACCCGACATGAAACTTCCCGACATTTGCCTCTCAGATGTCTGCATTATGTAGTTTTGTTGTTGAGAACTACAAAGTGTGAGTTGTGCTTTCAAAGGCTTTCTTTTCTTCCTACACATGAATAGAGCTCTTCATGAGGAATGTATGCTGAGGAGGATCCGCCCTTCAATGCAATTCTGCCTTCAATAGAGGAGGCCTTTCTATTCTTTTATCGCCCCTCTAATGCTCCAGTGCTATGTTGTAAAAGTCTCTTACAAAAGGTCTTTCTTCTGAAGCATTGCATTCTGGACAGCATTGTTAAGAAATAAGGAAGTATTGAAACAATGTTCCAATTTTTCAATTTCGGAGGACTCAGGCGTAGCTTACTCAGTGACAGATTCTCACTGAAATAGATTGTGGGTCGATTCCTGGTGAATTGTGAAATTTTTGATAGATTAAGTAGCTAAGTTTCAGGATTATTTTTTTCAAGTACAGTACGTATTTCGACTTCCTGGATAATGTTTTGGGGCGCACAGTAGCGTCACAGTTAAGGCGTAACGCTGGTAGCCGTAGGGTCGTGGGTTTGATTCCTGACAGGTTGATGGATTCTGTACATTGATTCAATCCTTCTGGTCGCATTATGATTGTGAGTAACTTTCTCTGTCACTAATAGAAATGAGTATCAGGGTTATTTTGCTGAAGTAAAGGCGGCCAGCACGTAGGACTGACATCCATACTGCTACTAATGTCGATTGTGTAGAAACTTTAGGAGCCTTGACCTCCAGCTAATCTGTGGGGCTGTAATAGCAATACCTTTAATACGCTTTAACCGTTGTATTTTTCTACTTAGTGACGTTCTAATATCAATATAGGATGAATCGTAAGTATTATCATTAATTTCAGGGAGTTATTCTTTGAGATATTTCAAACAAAAGAGGTTTAATACAATTTTGCTGAACTGCAGTCTGAATTTCAACCATAATTATTTCTGCTACGTGTTACCAGGAGATCAGTCAGCATCCTAATTCTGCGTTACGAACATTAAATTTAAATATATTTATTGTTAGGGTTATTTATGACGCTGACTTATCTCCTGGTAACACGTAGCACAAATATTTATAGTTGGAATTCAGACTGCAGTTCAGTTGACTAATAGTTCAACTGCTCATTATTCTATCTGCAGATTATAATTTATTCACAACTGCCTAAGGAATTCGTGTTGGTTTACTCACTGAATAACGGCTTTTCATACACGGGTTACATAATCTTCGCACGAAGACGATGGCTGCGATGGAGATGAAAAGTAATGCTTAGTTGCATTGTTCTCCAAACCGGTATGTAGCGTCTGCTTCATGGTGACAAGAAATTTACTACCGCAGAAATTGTCTGTACCATAAATCATCCATTCGCAGCACAATGACATACAATAGTGTTCTATATTGTAAAAGTCAGACTTTTTAACTTGTACGTCGGCCATAAACACGTTTTGTTACTTCTCGACGATGACTTCTGTGATAGGTGGACCTTGTCACCACTAGTTGGCGCGCAACCAAGACGACCTTCATGCGTGGGGGGGTAACAATGAATAATGGAGTCCACTTAGCTCAGTTGGTACAGTAGCAGCGACTACGTATGGGTATTGTTCTGTCATTGTCATATTATTATGTTTGAAAAATAAGTTTACGATTTGCTCTTCTCTCAGGACGGGGATAACGCTTTCTCTCTTTCGCTCACTTTCCCTTACTTTTCGTAGAATAGAAAAATTTGATGAAAGTGACAAACGATTTTTCAATTTTCCGCAAAAATTAACTCCCATTTATCATGTTGCGAATGAATTACCATAGGCCTATATAGTTTATTTTAAAAATTCATTTAATTTCTACTCAAATAAGAAGATGAACTTTTGTAATCAGAGTTTCATTCATTCATTCATTCATTCATTCATTCACTCATCCATTCATTCTTTCACTCACTCATTCATTCCTTCATTCATTCATTCATTCATTCATTCATTCATCCATTTAAAAATAGCGTGTAAGAGGGCCTTAGACTAGAAATGTTTAGCTTAAATGTAGTTCTGTTTATAAGTATGCATAAGGGTGTAGTTATTTGACTTATTTGAACTGTTGTATCAGTGAAGCGAGGTGAGTCAGTGAAGTTATGGTTTTACAGTGCAGTAAATAGTTCCGATCAGTGATAATTTATAGCGTCAATGAAATGTGTTCTATAGTGTCAGTGAAATGTGTCAGTGAAATGCGTCATAGTGCCACTACAGTGAGTGAGAGGAGAGTAAAGTGAAAGACTATTGAAACTTATGTAGGGCCTATACATATGTAGGTTGTATTGTAAAATTAGGTATTTTATGTTTTATTATTAATTGTAATTATTGTGTTAAATTGTATTGTGTATTCTTATTGTATTGTGTATATAATTGTATTGTGCACTGTATAATTTTATTGTATATTGTATAATTGTATTGTGTATTGCAGTTTTATTGTGTATTGTTTATATTGTGTATACCACTGCCACCGGGTGCTTGCCCACTTGCAGTGTAAATAAATAAATAAATAAATACATACATATGTATATACATACATTCATTCATATGCCCAAGGGCAGGTCTTTCACTGCAAATCCACCTTTCTCCAATCTTTCTTATTTTCTACCTTCCTCTTTGTCTCCTCATGTGATCCATATATCTTAATGCCGTCTGTCATCTGATATCCTCTTCTGCCCCGAATTCTTCTCCCGTTCACCATTCCTTCCAGTGCATCCTTCAGTAGGCAGTTTCTTCTCAGCTAGTGAGCCAACCAATTCCTTTTCCTCTTTCTCAGAGATCTCCAAAAAGCGTATCGTCATTCGTGCTCTCGATGCTGCCCGCCAAACACAGTGTGCTGTTAAGGCTAGAGAAGGGGAAAAGACTCGTACCTCAGCAGATGGGAGCGATCAGTGGGGAATCGCGGCAACTTTCTGTTTAAGTTTACAAATAAAATCGAAAGAATAAGAAATATCATACGTTTGTGTATTATTTTGACATACTATGAAGCTGGAGCCCCGTCTGTTGCTATTGACACAAGCCATTGCAAATTCAACCTCTTCTGTTCTATGGTGCCTTTCAGTGCATGAAAAAGTTCTTCTCCAGTTGTATTTTGTAATTACATCTAGAAGACATTCAGACACAGTAAAATGTTCATTTACTCCTCGGATGAAAATGGCTAGGTGAGCTTTGTTATTTCTATCTGTGCTTTCGTCCAATGCAAGTGAGTAAGCCGCAAACTGGTTAATTGTGGTTTCAATTTTAGATTCAATTGCATTTACAATCTTGAAATTCCTTCTCTTAACTGTAATTGGAAACAATTTAATTTTCTTAAACTTTGACTTTGTTCTGGACACAGTATTTTAGTAACGTCCTGTATGCACGATTTTATAAATGATGCTTCTGTAAAGGGCTTCATTGATTTTCCAATATTCCAAGCTAGAACATAGCTATAAAGAAGCTGTTTTTGTTCAATACTGAGGACACGTGTGTGATTTGTGTTTGTATTTTCTTGTTTTATATTTATAAAAATATTTGTAGGCCTACGCATTTCACCTAAAATTAAACGAAAACCTATATGTTTGTAATGCGGAGCTGAGTGTAAACGTATTGTAATATACTGATTATTATGCATAACCAACAGTTATACAGATAGCCACAAAATAAATTATTTTCACATGCCCAACATGCCTGTAATTGTATGATATTCTTTGTGAAGAGTCCAGTATTGTCGTCGCATGTTGATTTTCAACAAACCCTTAAGAATTTTCGAACAAAATAAGCATTTCACATTCTCCCCACTAACACAAAAATATTTCTCTTCCTATTCATCCTTGAATGTACAACGTCCATGATTAGAAGACATTGTGAAACGGTGGAACACTCCGACCAACATAATGATAATGGCAGTCCGCCACTGCTTTTCGTTTGTGCATAAACATTGAGTACAGTACAGGTGGGGATGGGTGAGGCGGAGCGCGGTTATTACGTACTGGCTTAATTTCCGTTCAGGGGCTTACTCACGAGTACGCTTTTGGAGACGTCTGCTCTTTCTGATCAGTTTCTGCATCATTCCTTTTTAATACTAAAATTGGGACATTTAACTTTGTTTATAAAATTTGTTTAATTATTATAAGTTATATGAAAGTACACAGACTATATTGCATTCCAAGTAAAATACTGTGATATATCGAAAATCACATATTGCTTTCGTATTTTTTCAACACTGTTTTACTGGTTCGAGGTATGAAATTCTAATAATAAAACAGTAAATCATCAATTTGATACCTATTTATTAAAATATTTTTACAGCAGAATTTTACTGGAAAATAGTATATCTTTACAAATCACAATTTTCGAGTTACGACACCATTTTATGCCCATCAAAGCACCTTCTTCAAATAAATATAAACGAACAACATGAAATAAAAAATGTAGGGACACCCAAAAGACATTCTCAATGAATTTAAAATTAGGGCATTTGACTTCACTTAGTCTATAATGCGTACGGCATTCCCTATAAATATAAAATTGGAAGTTTTGACTTAATTTATAAAATCTAGGGGCCCCAAAGGGCATTCTCTATCATTTTAAATTTGACTTTACTTATAAAATATATATAGACACCCAAAAGACAGCAAAAGACATTCTCTATAAACTTTACAATAGTGACTTTGACTTCATTTATAAAACGTACGGATTAATGTATATACGATCTTACTAATAAACCGTGTATAGTTTTTATACGAGACTTATGCAGAATTGGGACAGAAAAATTACTAATAAACAATGGATAAGCGATGGATATACAAACAGGCTGTAACTATACAATGGGAATTGCTTTGCAGTAGTTATATACACGAAATCCCTTGTTTAAGCGTTGTACATAGAGAAAAATGGCCGCCCACTAACAGCTGTTCGTATCGACTGTCTTTTTATGATGATGTTTCCCTTGTAACCACAGAAGAACAAACCAAAGAGCATAGAATAATTAGAATAGTATTGCTGTAGCTTGTAATCTTTGACCAAAATATAGCGTCGTAATTAATCGATCAGAGCCAGTTGTACTATCGATACTTGCCACGGCACACTAGAGCGCTCTAACGGATGCAATGGAGAACCTCAGATATTCTCCATCTTGAGTCTTGTGTACACTATTTTTAACACTTTATTACAGGAGATTGATGAATGGGCAACTTACTAGTGTTATATATTTAAGAACGTGGGCTTACACTTCCTAAGCTGTTTCGGTATATACACCATCGTCAGAGCCTACTGGATCACAGCGTCAGCTTGATATCGCTGCCTGTTGTAAGGGTGTGTTTTTGTGTTGTAATGTGGAGTCAAATAATGAGTGTGTTCTGAAATTTATCTGTGTTAAAGATTTCATTTGGGTGTGTTTTAGTGTGTCTGTATATTTCATATTGTTCTAGTGTGTTGAGTTTTTGTTTTTTTGGGTTGGATATGTAGGATTTCCATGTTTATATTTATGTTTTTGTATGTATGGTTAGCATTAGTTATGTGTTCGGCATATGTAGATGTATTGTGTCCTCTGGTTATTGCTTTAATGTGTTCTTTGTAGCGTGTTTGGAATGATCTGCCTATCTGTTCAATGTAGAACTTCTTGCAACTATTACATGTGAATTCGTATACGCCTACGTGGTTGTGGTGAACACAAGAAATACATCACACTAACATCACTTATAAGATCGCATCCTCATTCAGAAAGCAGAAATACAACATAGCATACAGAACAGAAAACACACTACAAAAAAACCTCAAAACATAAACAACACAAACTACTATTACTAGGCCTACTACTACTACTACTACTACTACTACTACTACTACTACTACTACTACTACTACTACTACTACTACTACTACCACCACCACCACCACCACCACCACCACCACCACTACTATTACTTTAATAAATAGACAAATAGATTATCAAGTCTGAAATAATTAATTCTGCAGCTTTATTGTAAAATTATATAAAAATACAAAATATGAAACAGAATAACGTAATACCTTGGGTACCATAGAGTGAAACTTATAAATTCAAAAAGAAGAAAATTACTAGTATTTTCTTTAACAATGCTATAAACTGCAAATATTATTTAGCAACGAAATTCAACGTGAGTAAGAAATGACCGACAAATATTACATGACGCCCTTTAACAAAAACGTCACGGGCTTCCCTCCAATATAAGCAGCACTAAGAATATTGTCACCCTTGAAGGATCGCTGCTCAAGCGGTGATCGTGGTATCTGCTGGACTAGTGAGGACGACTAGTTATTTCTTGCAAAATCTTAACTTGGAGCATTTATTGTACTCAAAACCCATTTCTGCGTAGAACGTGACGACCTTGATAGAGACCTCGTGTTTGACAAGGGATAAATAATTTGGCAAGAAGAGAGATTAGAGTGACTGCACCTTCCCCAACCGGATTCGAAGCTTCGCAAATCTTACTTTACAAGGTCGTAGATTACAGCTATTTCAATACACGTTACTGAGTGTCTACTTTTATGTCGTATGTCTTACATTTACTTATTTGTTTTCTTATGTGTTATGCACTTACATAATTTATCTTTCAGTCGGTTATTTAGCGTCGATGGAATTGACGATGGTATCTTGCGAAATGAAACCAAGATTCGCTCTCGAATAAATTGACTGACAATTTTCTTGTATGTTATACAAGGTGTTGAAGACGTTCTATATTTTGGGAAGTAGTATTCATCAAAACAAGAAAAGAAGTCTAATGATATGATATATATTTGATGTCAACATTTACATCCATGTAATGTGGACCTCACAATTTTGTATCCGGTGCCATAATTACATTCATTACATATATACCTTTTGTAGACGCTCTTCTAATTTAGATTCATACCTCTTACTTACATTCCCTCATTATTGTATCCTCCTCTTTCCCTTACACTCATTCACTATTTATTATAATCTCTTACTTTTGTCCTCATCTAAGGTGATCAGTATTCCCACCTTTAAAACCTAACGACTTAATTTAGATAATTCAAAATTGACACTAGAAAAGAAGTCTAATAAGCATGGATCCTAAAATTAATATATTCCGAGATATGAGTACTAAACTTGTTCATCAACGTCACAGGAGATGCTCAATGTGATTTCGACAAAAAAAGTTCAATATTCTAAAGGTCTGTAGCATTCATCAAAACAATAAAACAATGTCTTATAGTCATGGGTCACAAAATTAATATCTTTCGAGGTATGAGTACTAAACTTGTCCATTAACATCACAGAAGATGCTCAATGTGATTTCGAAAAAAAAAAAAAAAAAAAAAAAAAAGAATTCAATATTCTGAAGGGCTGCAGTAGTCATCAAAACAAGAAAGCAAAGTCTAATAATCATGGGTAACAAAATTAATATCTTCTGAGATATGAGTACTTGTTCATCAACCTCACAGGAGATGTTCAATGTGATTTCCAAAAGAAAAGCATTCAATATTCTGAAGGGCTGTAGCATTCATCAAAACAAGAAAACTAAGTCTAATAAACATGGATCACAAAATTAATATCTTCCGAGATATGAGTACTTGTTCATCAACATCACAGGAGATGTTCAATGTGATTTCCATAAAGGAAAGAATTAAATATTCTGAAGGGTTGTAGCAATCATAAAATCAAGAAAACTAAGTCCAATAAACATGGGTCACAAAATTAATATCTTCCGAGATATGAGTGCTTGTTCATCAACATCACAGGAAATGCTCAATGTGATTTCCATAAAAAAAAAGCATTAAATATTCTGAAGAGCTGTAGTATTCATCAAATCAAGAAAATATCTCAATAACGCTCGCGACTGTCGAGGTTATACGATCAGCATCGCCAGTGTGCCAGAATTTTGTCCCACAGTTATTTTGCATGCCAGTAAATCTACTGACATGGGCCTGTCGCATTTAAGCACTCTTAAATGCCATCCACCTGAGCGGGATCGAACTCCGAACCTCGTGCACAGAAGGCCAGCACTCTACGACTGCGCCACCCAGGTGGACTGAATTATACAGTAATGATGTTAAATTACTTTAATAATGATAAATGTATAGTATTTCAGAAGTCCATGGGATAGCGGAAACCGGAAGTCTTCGTCGTATTGATATAACATTTAAACCTGGAGAGAGAAAAGGTTTTATTCTGGATCCGACCATCAGATTCGAGACGCATCAGAATGAACCTGTGGAGGTTAGTCTAGAGAAAAAGACAATTTATGAACCAACTATCCCTTATTACAAAACATCATATAAACTCAGGGATATAGAAGTCATCGGATTAATGGTGGGCGCTAGAGGAACCATAACAAGACAATTCGTGTCATTGTCATAAATTTGGAATCCCAACAACAACAATTAAGGAAATTTCTATGATATCTTTGAAGGGTTCTCTGCAGATTTTACGGCGACACTTGTATTTCAATTCAAATTACAGTTCAATTTTCTCAGTTTATTTTATTTTTTTAATCTGTATTTTTTATTTCACTGCAAATTTCCATTATCGTAAAACATTATCTACTGTAAATTTCAGTGTATTGTAAACAAATTTTTTGTAAGACATTTTTAATATTACTGTTTAAGGGGTTAGTTATAGCTTACAGCAGTAAAAGTTTGGAAATAGGCCTATTCAACATTTTTTTCCTCCATTATTGTATCCTGTACAATAATGAAAATTGGTATGTGTAAAACACTACCCTTCTGCTATATGAAAAAATATATTTTTACGATTTAAAAGAAATTATTTATATTTCTTTTTCCTCAAAATTTAAAATTGTGGCAGTTCACTGTGCAGTGATGAAGCGTTTCCCTCATAACTCAAACTTGTTAACTTTTTCATGTTCTCTCTCTTTTATTTTATTGCTGAAACTAATGTTTACAATAGAAATGCTCTTTCAACTACATTCCTTAATAAATAATATTTTTTTTATTTTGTGTTAAAAGAAAATACTGATATTTGACCATTTTTTAAAATGAGTGTACTTTTTATCAGACAATTTATCAAAGGTAGAGAAGTGATCTTGCATCATATGTTGATATGACATGCATAAATACATACAAAAAATCATCACAGAATGTTGGATAGTTGTTGAGTTATGTGGGAAACGCTTCATCACTGCACAGTGAACTGAATTTTGAAAGAAAAAATGTAAATACTTTTTTAAATCGCAAAAATATTTTTTTCATGTAGCAGAAGGACAATGTTTTACACATATTAATTTTCATTATTGTACAAGATACAGTAATGGAGGAAAAAAAATGTTGAATATTTCCAACATTTTACTGCTGTAAGCTGTACCTAACCCCTTAACATTCTTTGTCTTTGGCAACCTCACCAAGTTGAGGAAGATTAGATATTATTACTTAACACTTAATTGTTATGGTTCCTTAGATGGTGGATATGCTTGTCTCAAAGATTAAGCCATGCATGATGTTACGGGTAAAGCACGGAGGGCACTTCACTTTATTATAAGAATCTTGAAAAAGGCTAGACTAAAAACGAGGGAAATAGCATATCTAACGTTAGTGCGACCGTTAATGGAATAAGGAACTACATGTTGGGATCCCTATAGAATATATCAGGTAAATTCCTTAGAAAGAATCAAGTACAGGGCAGCTAAATTTGTTAAAGGTAAAAGAGAAGATGGAAACGATACGATAAAAGAACTTAAATGGGAAACTTTGGAAAACAGACGTAGAAAAACTAGAATAACATCATTGTATAGAGCACATCTAGGTCAGAAAGCATGGGTAGACATAACGGCTCGGTTAGAAAAGCCAACGTACTGTGGTAGGGACGATCATGATTTTAAAATCAAATGTAGGAAACAGAAAACGGATGTAGGTAAATTCTCATTTTTAAATAGAACTATAAATGGTTGGAATGACCTACCTGCAGCGGTCTTTGAGGGCTGTCCTTCTTTAAGGAGATTCAAGAATAACTTAAAAAGTTGTGTATAAAGTGCAAATTAAAATTAAGGTGACCTTTAACATTTAATTTTTAAGGTGATATGTATTTATTTAGCCTGACGAGTTACTCCTTTGGTTTGCCTTGTAAATTATTTAAAAATAGCGTGCAAAAGAGCCTTAGACTAGAAATGTTTAGCTTAAATGTAGTTTTGTTTATAAGTATGCATAAGGGTGTAATTATTTGTCTTATTTGAACTGTTGTATCAGTGAAGCGAGGTGAGTTAGTGAAGTTATAGTTTTACAGTGCAGTGAATAGTTCCGATCAGTGATAATTTATAGCGTCAATGAAATGTGTTCTATAGTGTCAATGAAATGTGTTATATAGTGTCAGTGAAATGTGTCCTAAAGTGTCAGTGAATTGCGTCATAGTGCCACTACAGTGAGTGAGATGAGAGTAAAGTGAAAGACTATTGAAACTTATGTAGGGCCTTTACATATGTAGGTTGTGTTGTAAAATTAGGTTATTTTATGTTTTATTATTAATTGTAATTATTGTGCTAAATTGTATTGTGTATTCTTATTGTATTTTGTACATAATTGTATTGTGGATTGTATAATTGTATTGTGTATTGCTTATCATTTTATTGTGTATTGTTTATATTGTATATACCACTGACACCGGGTGCTTGCCCACATACAATTGTTGGTAACACTTTCTGTATTTTAGGGTAAAAATACTCACCTGGTGTAATAACGCTATAAAATCATGGTAGCGGGTTAAATAAGAAGGGCACTGAACTCTAATAACCAATACAAAATTTTCTTCGCGTTTCATATGTTACGTGGAATACTGATGTATGAGACTGAAGGGTCTTGAAGTCCTCAGCGTGGGTGTACATATGGTGGTGATGGTGATGGTGATGGTGGTGGTAGTGGTGTTTATAATACTTCCATATATAAACAGTTCTGACATGAAGTCTTACGTTTTGTCCAACAGGTTTTCACTCTTACGCTTGGATTGAAATCGTTTGTGCATTAACTTCAATTTCATGCATATTAGTATTTGCTGTTATGCATAAAGCTATTAAATATCCAGCCGACATCGCAACGTCAATTTTATATCCTGTCAACGACTTGCAGTTACAACATCTATTGTGTTCGGTGCATTACGAATTGTCGACGTTTTTTATGGAGAAATACTGTTGAAAAATTTTCTCCGTATATAAAACTTCATTTTTTCTTCTTCCGTCTAAGCGAGACCTTCGGGGTGGTCTTAAGAGCTATTATTTTCGCTTCGTTTTATGGGAATGTTGTCGGTATACAGTCTATCTCCGCATGCAACTGGTGTTGAGCTAAACTGTTTTTTCTCCCTCTAACAGTTAAAAGTTATAGTTTTAGTGCAGTTCCAAGTAACGTGTTGCAACCGTGCTCGATATGCTTCTTCATGTGCCGATACGCTTCACTGACTCCACTTGGGCAGATACAGTACAGCAGTACCACTAAACGACATTTCATACAAATTGAGAGGATGCGAAAGTATTTCTTTCCCCTTCTACTTGCCCTGAGTTCGTCAGAAACAGGGCGGTAGCTGTTACCTCTTATAATTGAACCCCCCCCCCCAAGTTGTACACACAAGAAAATAAAATATTAAATAAAGTACATAAGTGAATATAAAATACAGTGACACAGATGTTTGACAATTACATGGCTGAGTATATTTTAGTGTCGTTCTTACAATATTCTGAACTAATAATTATAGTAAGGAATGTTGGTTTGTATTATGAAGTCAGGGGGGAGTGACACAGTGCAGATTGTCCCATTGTGTATGTGTTAGAGTAGCAACTGGAGGTGGAGAAAAATATTTATCTTCTGCCCTCAGTAGCTTTTTAATGTGCCAGTTGATATAAACAACAATAAAATTAAATACAAACGCTTAGTATAGACTTTCGAAATATAGATTATCAGTAAATATTTTCAATAATATAATTTTTCACTATGTTAAAAGTCAATTAGTCGAACGTTAGTAAGATAGACAGTAGCATCATCCCCTTCACTGATGGTTGAGAGTGTGAGTAGAGGGGAAGGCCTATCTTGGGCATATCAACCAAACTGAAATGAGGATTATACTAAAAGCCAGGTTATGAACCGACTAAACCGGAAGCAACGTTCTGTTGTTCTCTTTCTGAATCTGTTGCCACGTAGCGGCGCGAGATTCAAAGTGTGTTCAGCGTTTGTCACCGATATGTTTAAAATAACGACTGTATATAGTTCTCGATAACACTATCAACAATATTAGTAATTAAAATTACCGTTTTTAAGAAAGCACGAGCTAATGACGATGTTACGAAATGCGACTCCTAATGCACGTGGTACTGCAAATGAACTGGGAACTTTGGCTACACTGTCTCCGTGATTCCGTTTCCAGATATTCGTTAGCAGACGACATTTTCACGTGAGGTCCAATGAAAAGCTCCGTTCTCCTTTTCCCTTCCAACCCCCCACACTCAACGTGTCATCGCTGCACAGGCTACCCCTGTAACCCGTACTTTCCTCTCGCCAGCCAACTACTTCCTGTTTAGTCGGTTCATAACCTGGCCATGGATAAATATATAATAGGCTGCGAAACTGCGGTCAGCACCATCTGGCGGCAGGGGGCTGAAATAAAATGATCAGCGTCCAACTTCGTAGGTGGTGAACATTAGAACTACGTGTTGGGTACATTACCCAGAATTCTCTATTTATCCGTTCGAGATATTGCTCGAAGAGACAAGATGGCAGACAGAAACTTGCTAATAAGTGAACATAAAGTGATACTATGTGTGTATAAGCAGTGTATGTTAAACAGTGATGTTTACGGACGTTGTAAAAATAGTGTTGTTGAATGTGTTGTAAAGTAATAGTAATATAATAAATTGAACTATCTAAGTAGTTCTTGCAGACTTTTCCATTGCGCTATACAATAAATGCCCAATGAATACAATCCCAATTATCTAACCTTTTGCTTTATTTTTTTGTCTCTGTCTTGTTATATTTTAATTGGGTAGTGTAAAATAGATAGTCTCTTTTATCTTCCTGTTGGCTCCGGTAAGAATTTTCAGTAGAAGATGCTGTGAGGAATAAAAATGTAAATGTTTTATTTTAAATTGGGTTAGTTTCGAATATCGATGCCGGTGGGAGGGAATACTTTCTGCACAGTTTAACATTTTCGTCACCAGATGCGCTGCTAAATGCATGGAGTAATTATTTACTCTTTTCGCTACTTGGTGCGCTGCTAAATGTAATAACGCCTCTCCTCCCAACAGGTGGCAGCAAGATCAATTTCTACAACAGGGCCTCTAGTATGTGTTACGGGAAACTCAGTAAGTTTCGCATCCTATTATATATTCATCCATGACCTGGCTTTCAGTATATACCCCTTCCCACTAGCTAAAACATAGTGAACGAACAGTACAAAGGGTTCAGTAACAAGATAAATGAATTTTCCAACTATCCAAATTCGTCTGGACGCCACGTTATTCACTTCTATATTCATCACCACTCAGTTTCTATTAGAACATGTTAAGTTGGGCATCAACTTCAGCAGGTTCAACATTACAGTTGGAAATAAAAGCGCATGTATGTGCCAAGAATCGCCACAGTCAGTGTATCACCTATTATTCGACTGTGCAGTGCTTACTAGAGAGCGTTATAAAGCACAAGGGCATGCTATTCACGGTACCTTTTAATAAGCATTGCACCTACTCAAGACGGAATGTTGTTATAAAGTTTTTCTGAAATTTTTTTTAGTAGGTTATTTTACGACGCTTTATCAACAGCTTAGGTTATTTAGCGTCTGAATGAGACGAAGGTGATAATGCCGGTGAAATGAGTCCGGGGTCCAACACCGAAAGTTACCCAGCATTTGCTCATATTGGGTTGAGGGAAAACCCCGGAAAAAACCTCAACCAGGTAACTTGCCCCGACCGGGAATCGAATCCGGGCCACCTGGTTTCACGGCTAGACGCGCTAACCGTTACTCCACAGGTGTGGACTCTGAAATTTTTTACATCACATGTAAACAAGATACTGTAAAATAAATCCAAATTTGTCATTATGAGTGATAATGTAACTGTTCTATTATAATTCGTTTTATTAGGACTATATTTTTTTACACTATGTAACCCTACCATGCCAATGGCTAAATAGGGTTACTATATACACTTGAATATTCAATAATTAAATAATATAATAATATGTATGTCTATATTTATTGCCATTAAAATTATTATGTGCAATTTGTATATCGTTAATATGTTTTCGCGGGATATCAGCCGAGTTAAGATTTTGGAATGCTCCAAGCTTTCGACTGCTATCTCTGCAGCCATCTTCAGGGAAGTGATGTCCGAACAGAAAGTCGAAAGGTTATATAGATGTGGCTGTCTCAGGTGAAACGGGATTGGTTGGCGGATCGGCCAATCCGGGGCCGGGAATTGTCATCGCTCGTAAGCTCCGCCCCTCCCGGGATTACTGCGTGAAGTTTGGCGGGCGGCAGCCCTGTTCCGCCGGTTGGAATCGGTTGCCGTCCTCGGTCCATGATCTTCATGACCTTGATTGTAAGAGGGCCTGAGTTGGTCTAAGGCCGGTGTCCATGCCTGACTGAGCTGGAGTCCACTGTCTCTGTTAAAGTTGTTTTTCTCCAGCTTGATCCTCGGCTGATATCCCGCGAAAACATATTAACGAACCAACGCCGAGAAAGCCTCAAATCATACAAAATTTGTATATCACTCGTTAATGATGGTCCTGTTACATTTATGTTTTCCGAGAACCCATCCTTAACTACATTTGATTATTAATAACTATTACTTATATTCCATACTACGTACAATCATTCTAGTTATTTCTTAACAAAAACTTTTTCTCTTTAATTAGGGGAGATTGTTGTTCCTTCAGCATAATGTATCTTTGAACATTTGTTTGTTTGTTTGTTTTTTTTTTTTTAATTTTTGCTGCTACCTACAGGACTCAAACTGAAGCAGATTGTAAAGAAAGCCTCTAAGTAGCTCTTGTCATAGTTTCGGTTTGATTTATTGCAAAGTGTGAGTTCTGTGGACAAAACAATTTTTTTTAGTGCAAAAGTAAATATTTCGTTCATTGATATATGTTTTCTAACACAAAACCAGATTGTATTTGTTATTATCAATCAAGTACAGTGTGTTACCTATCATCTGGTGAGTAATAACATATTTTAATTTTCATGATTTATTCGAATCTCTAGTTTTGGGAGTCATACTTGTTTAAACGTGCACCCTCTTGTACCTTTGAACACAAAACATCTTGTTCCATGGAACATGTTCCAAGGTACACGATACTATCGGTTTTTCTTTTTCTTTTACTTAAAGATCATGTCACGAAGTAAGTCTGGAGTTAAGAGGCCCCCAATTGATCCGGATGCCGTGAAGAAAGTTGTTGAATCAATTATTACTCCTCCAGGAAATAAAATCTCAATCACAGAAGCCTGCTCTGTTTTATGATTGCAAATACATTGTAAATACGATTGTCAGTTTTTACAGTTATATTTACACCTATATTCCATGTGTTCCAACTTAAAAGAGTGTATGTTCCAAGGTACATGAACCTGCTGTACATTTGAACACATTACATATCCCTTCATTTTATTTTTTCCATCCTTAATATGTCTATAAAGCAGGAAAATACATAGGCTACAGAAAGTTGTAAAGGAACTTTAATAATTATTTCAAGTATTTTTCATTTAAAAAATTCATTTCCCAGAATTAAAAAAAATAAAATGTGAAAAATCTTTAAAGGCATAACAGTCTCCCCTAATAATTGTCTTATTTATATACATATGTTTACACCTTAGATTTCCCTTCCCATTTTTTCTTTACCATATACAAAATCTTTTCGAATTGCCTCAATTTTCTTCCGTTTACTGTTTTATATAATTTCCTATACGCTATTTCTACATTTAGTTTTAGTAATGGTTCCTGAATAAGGTTTTTTCTTATTCTTTCATTTTCTGGATAAGATAGCAGGGTGCAAATTAACGGGGCGATGGGGGGATTCCCCCCGTTGGAAAGTTATCCCCCTCTCATAAATTCATATTAACATCCCTGCCAGAGATAACTTTATCCACTTCACAAAATATAGTTATTTTAATACGAGTATACTTTATAAAGTACATTATAAAGTATGCAAAGAAAATAATATTGATGTATTACCATCACCGGCAAGCTGACAACAATCAATAACTTAGGAATTACACATCTTATCTTAAGTCTGTTCACGAATATAATTATTATTATGGTCAAGATGCAAGACAAGCAACTCAGTGCAGCCAAGCGTTGAGCCGTATCGAATGAGGATAATAATTTTATGTATGGTATTCTCTATCTAGGATTCTATCCCGCTCTCATCAGAAATCTTAAGTCGCACCCTGGATAGTAGAATGTGTATCGCGTCTTCTTTTTGATTACATAAAGGACAAATATCTTTTCCTATGTCTGCTCTTCTATGTTTTAACCTAGAAATTCCCAATCTCCCCCACGCTAGTCCCATCCTTTCTTCCCTGTTGTTAACTTTCATATATTATTCCTGTCCCCATATGATTTTCATTTCCTTCTAATCTATTAATGATTTTAAACTATTTAAATTGCTAAATATTTCCTGTCTCACTATCTCATTACTCCTTTACATCATTATATTACTTATCAAATTTATGTTAATAACACCAATTTCTTGCCAAAACCAATTTAATCCTTAAAGTACTTACATTATTTTCTAATTCTTTTATTCAATTAGACTTAGTTTTCGTCGTTTGTAGGAATCTTAAACATCTTTTCAAGATATCATTTTCTTCTTTGTCTACAACAGCCGTGGCGAAAATGTGACTCACGAACACATTGTGGCTCGCAGTGATAGCTATGCTCTTCCTACCTCCCCCAACCTCCACCCTCTCACTCACTGGAGTCAAACTCCATTCCATTTGTATTTGTCTCTGACCTGCGAGTGGCGTATCGTCGCAATGTCTCTCTCGAAACCATGTACCTCTACAAAAACGAAAGTTTCAAGTAGGATTGGAGGACGCATTTTTTTTTTTTTTTTTTGCTGCCAATATGAGGAGAATATTAAATGTAGGTATGATTTTTCACAAGTATTACGAGGAAAACGGTTGTATACCATAAAACGGCATTATACTACATGTTACTGATGAAACATTAAAAGGTTAAGTGTTGTTATCATCATCATCATCATCATCATCATCATCATGATCATCATCTCTGTACGTCGATCCTTTTTTCAGCAGATGTACGAATAATGCGGTTAGATCTTCAATTTAAAGTCACAGATTTACAATGTGATGTTAAATGAAAGCTAGATGTAAGGACTTGACAAATGTTGAACTTTTCAAATCTTTGGCAAAAAATAAATATCCAAAGCTTCGTTCTTTTGCTTGCTCTTTTGAAGCCATGTTCACTACAACTTACGTTTGTGAAAAAATTATTTTCAACAATTAAAATAGTAAAAACCAAATTTAGATCACGACTGACAAATACCTTCGTGATCAACTACGACTGGCAGTAAGTGACATAATTCCTGATTTTGAAACTCTGTCCCAGAGACATTCTGAAGACAGTTAATTTTAGGTTGTAATAATGTGTCCTATGTTTTATTGTTCATTTCTTTCTTCTTTACACATACTAAACATTAGTTTGTAGTCTTGTACTGTATAAAATTATATTTAAGTGCTTGGCGTAAGGAAAATGAAAATCTGTTAATAAGTCAGACAGTTGCTTCACTTCCCCTTCTTGTGTCCGCCTCCCTCCATAGGTGCTATGCACGTTGTAGGTTAAGGCTGGTTCACAATAAACCGGGAACGGAAACGGCAACGAGAACAAGAACGGAAATAATGTTAAAATAAATGTATTTAAATGTGAACGTTCACAATAGTTAATTGTGAATCCTCACATTTAAATACATTTATTTTAACATTATTTCCGTTCTCGTTCACGTTGCCGTTCCCGTTCCCGGTTTATTGTGAACCAGCCTTTACACAGTGGCTCGGCGCACGATCACATTTTCGCCACGGCTGGTCTACAACATAATTAAAACATGTAATTTTCCTAACTGATATTGTTCCCCTACTACCTTTCATCCCCATTTTCAATCTGGCTGCTATATAGTAGTAGAAGTAGCAGCAGCATCAAAATTAATATTTTATATTGAATTTTCTCTCAGTTATTGTAGAAATCAATAAAACTTGTTTGAAGAATTTGAGGTACTGCACAGCTCGAACTATTATGAAAGCGATATTACTTTCCTTAGGATGAGAGCTATTCCAGAACCAACATTGTTGGACCATAGCTATAGCGGCAGTCCAAACAGATTCACATGAAGTGGATTCTCGTGAAAGCTCGAGGTAAATGTTTAATCTGTGTTTGAGTGACCGGCCCACACAAGGACGTGGCGATGCCATAAGCATCACTTTCCTTGTAAGCAACAAAAGTAGGCTAAAATGATGCTTTGTGTTTGGCTTGGGAGAAATCCCAACTCACCCCGCGGCTAGCTCAAGATGTGGGCAGATCCGGGAGACGCCCTCAGAACTAGATGAGCAACAGTACAATGCACCTTATTCACGCTTCCCGGTTACGTAACTTGGGCAAATTCTCTTCTTGTGCAGCATGTTCAGCAATAAATTGCATTATCATATAACTCTTGGAGCCGTTTAAGAACCTTGACCTGTTTAAAAAAAAATCACACATCTCATTGGACGCGACATTAGCGTGACGCCGGGCCTGCTCTTAAGATACCGCATCATATTGACAATGCACAAACGTCAAAGCCATCGGAAGGATTCAGCTGTGGGTGCAAGTCAGTGTCGAATCTGTGCTCCTTAGTCGTCGAGCGCTTGAAATCGACATTACAAAATATCAAGCTATGATAATAATAATAATAATAATAATAATAATAATAATGATAATAATAATAATCACAATCATATAACAGCTTAAGAAATCCTTTTCTCGACTTCTGTTTGCTGTCTCTGTTGTGTTCACCAATATTTTATTTTTCTTGTTTGTTTCTAAGTGACTTTGTTTCAATATATCTAATTTTCATAATAATAATAATAATAATAATAATAATAATAATAATAATAATAATAATAATAATAATCGTATATAAGCATAAGAAATCCTGTTCTCGACTTCTGTTTGCCATTTCTGTTGTGGTGACCAATATTTTCTTTTCTTCTTTGTTTCAATATCTCTAATTTTAATAATAATAATAATAATAATAATAATAATAATAATATAATAATAATGTCCCGCAGGAATTCTTTTACATACCAGTAAATCTACTGACATGAACCTGTCGCATTTAAGCACATTGACCTGGGCCGGGATCGAACGGGCAACCTCGAGCACAGAAGGCCAGCGCTATACAGACTACGCTACCCAAACCGACTGAAAGTTGGAATTTTAGGATTGAAAGATTGTAAGAATGAGAAGGGATGGCCGGAGGTACTTCTCTATTGCGTCATTTACTGCTAGGAAGGAGTTGTTGTTATCCGTCTTGGAATGCAAACGATACAGAATGTTAAGAAAAACAGTAAATAGTTACGAAAAATTATACAAAAATTAAAAAAAAAAAAAACTAAAAAATAGGCACTAACGTCGAAATAGGCATTTTTAGGCAGTATAAAACTCCTTTATTTATACCTACATTTCCATGAAATATGTAGATATTAAATCTCAAGCCTGTATGTATCAAGGAAAAAATAGGTTTTTGCCTAAATTCCGCTCTCTACTTATGAATGACTCCCGAAGTTCTGACAATTGGCAGTTTTTCGATTCCACGCCTTAAGAAATCCCGTGATTTGGAATTCAATAAATCTTCAAGCCAATTTCGAAGGACATTATTATTATTATATTATTATTACTATTATTATTATTATTATACCGGTAACTACTATAACATAAATCTATAACATTTTGTAAAACCCGAGAGGAAACTAGTCTTAATTACGAATTCAGTGGTGTTGTAATTCCGCAAGAACAATGTTGTAAATACCTAGGAGTGTATTTAAAGTCCAAACTTTCTTGGGGAGAGCATGTTGATAATGTTACGGGTAAAGCATGGAGGGCACTTCACTTTATTATGAGAATTTTGAGAAAGGCTAGCCCCAAATCGAGGGAAATAGCATATCTAACGTTAGTGCGACCGTTAATGGAATACGGAACTACATGTTGGGAACCCTATAGAATATATCAGATAAATTCCTTAGAAAGAATCAAGTATAGCGCAGCTAAATTTGTTAAAGGTAAAAGAGAAGATGGAAACGATACGATAAAAGAACTTAAATGGGAAACTTTGGAAAACAGACGTAGAAAAACTAGAATAACATCATTGTATAGAGCACATCTAGATCAGAAAGCATGGGTAGACATAACAGTTCGGTTAGAAAAGCCAACGTACTATGGTAGGAACGATCATGATTTTGAAATCAAATGTACGAAACAGAAAACGGATGTAGGTAAATTCTCATTTTTAAATAGAACTATAAATGATTGGAATGACCTACCTGCAGCGGTCTTTGAGGTCTGTCCTTCCTTAAGGAGATTCAAGAATAACTTAAAAAGTTGTGTATAATGTGCAAATTAAAATTAAGGTGACATTTAACATTAATTTTTTAAGGTGCCATGTATTTATTTAACCTGACCAGTTACTTCCTTGGTTTGAATTGTAAATTATTTAAAAGTAGCGTGTAAGAGGGCCTTAGACTAGAAATGTTTAGCTTAAATGTAGTTCTGTTTATAAGCATGCATAAAGATGTAATTATTTGACTTATTTGAACTGTTGTATCAATGAAGCGAGGTGAGTCAGTGAAGTTATGGTTTTACAGTGCAGTGAATAGTTCCGATCAGTGATAATTTATAGCGTCAATGAAATGTGTCCTAAAGTGTCAGTGAAATGCGTCATAGTGCCACTACAGTGAGTGAGATGAGAGTAAAGTGAAAGACTATTGAAACTTATGTAGGGCCTATACATATGTAGGTTGTATTGTAAAATTAGGTATTTTATCTGTTTTATTATTAATTGTAATTATTGTGTTAAATTTTATTGTGTATTCTTATTGTATTGTGTATATAATTGTATTGTGTATTGTATAATTGTATTGTGTATTGTAAATTTTATTGTATATTGCTTATGATTTTACTGCGTATTGTTTATCATTTTATTGTCTGTTGTTTATATTGTGTTTACCACTGCCACCGGGTGCTTGCCCACTTGCAGTGTAAATAAATACATACATACATACCACTACTGCTGCTGCTGCTGCTGCTGCTGCTGCTGTTTGTCCTTTCTTATTATGGAGCTGATAGCTCTGAGACAGTGAATATTTCTAAAATGTTTTACATGGAGTAAACATACAGAAACATCGTATCGCACAGGAAATGTAGCATGAAGAAAGGAGGAGAAGAAACTCTCCGTACTCTTCCTGCTGCCTTCTTCTCCGCACCTTTTCAAGATTTATGTTCGCAGCTTTCCATTATGATAGGTCTAATATAAATATTGGTCGATAATAACAAACTAAGGAGTGACTTCCCATAATTTACGATTCTTTAGCCGTCTAATAGTGAAAAATGTGAGAACTTTGAATACGTGTATACACAGAACCGAGTAGTAGCAGAGGTAACAAGATGCTGTGAACAGGGCCCTGACTCACTGCCGGTACTGCACGTCCACCAGTTTCTGTAGACGCTTGTTGTTCCTGGAATTATCACTTCTTCCAGAACATAACTGGACTTATCCTCAGGCCTTCGGCGGGCGCGAGGAAAGTGGGCAATGAACACGGCATCGCAAGCAGCCAAGTACTGTATGCAATAATTCCAAACCCGTTTAGAAACTATGCTCGCGCGATGTTTTCACTGTCTTCAGTCTTTCATAATTAGCAACGGATGTCTGTGAAAATTAAAGGAGACAAAATCTTGACTGATCGTATGTAACGAACATTATTCTTACCACTCTCATTTTCACAATGATATATTGCCTCTAAATCGATGACGTGAGTCACATATTTATACTCGTATACAACTGACACAAAGTTTCAACCCTCTTGCAACTTCTAGACTAGACGGCATTTCGAAAGGCGGTCAGCTGCTATATGCGTCGTATCATTTCTGGTATGTGACGTCACAAGCTTATACAGTAGAACCAATCAGAATCAGTCTGTAACAAAGTACTTCCAGAGTTCGTTTGTTCACGTGTGAGTGTTTCAATACATTGAATAAGTAAAACTAACATTTACTGTGTGTGTAAGATACCGTAAATAAATGGAAGAAGAGACTGTGAAAAGACAAGTATTGCACAGGCAGGTGCGGAAAATAGTGTTTAAGGCGTATAATTATTTTAAAAACGTTGACGAGCACAACGCTGCCGGCCATCTTGATCCTGACTGCAACGTTGCCAATGCGCAATAAACGACTCCAGAAGCATGTGGTGTGGGATTGAGAACCGTGCAAAGAATATTGTTAGTGAAGGAAAGAGGGTTGGTTTGTTTGGTGTGATGCTTACAGTGATCAACGACTAAAGTTTTTTTTTTTAATTGGGTTATTTTACGACGCTGTATCAACATATAGGTTATTTAGCGTCTGAATGAAATGAAACTGATAATGCCGGTGAAATGAGTCCGGGGTCCAGCACCGAAAATTACCCAGCATTTGCTCGTATTGGGTTGATGGAAAACCCTGGAAAAACCTCAACCAGGTAACTTGCCCCGACCGGGATTCGAACCCGGACCACCTGGTTTCGCGGCCAGACGCGCTGACCGTTACTCCACAGGTGTGGACAACGGCTAAGGTCATTATTGTCTTTTGATCATTTAAATTCTCTCCTGTGCTATTTCTATTGCACGTGCTCGTGAAGTACGATGTGGCAATATTGCACGCTGCCTTGCTCTCTCTATCTGTCTCTCTCGACGCAAATGCTAGCAGACTACCGCCTTCCGAATTGCCGTCGACTCTAGGAAACATTATTATCCATATAGAGTGAACACGAACATAAGAGAAAATCCTATTGAACAACAAAATTGTTTTTTACACTTACAATGATGATACTGATTAGGGGGCGGATATTGATGACCTAAAAATCTACTTAAAATGATCATTAAAATGCCCTTGAACTAATGGAAAAATGACATAAAATTAAAAAAAAAAGACATTTAAATATTATTCACCGTACTCGCACCACGATTTCTTAAAAATTAGTCACCTTGTTTCAATGACTGCCCTGCAAATATCGGAGAGAGGAGGCAACTTCCTGGAATGTGGCTAAGATAAAGGAAAAGAACATGCAAAAAATGACGGTTTTTAAGGAAAAACTATAGATTTTAATGAGGGTTTACAGTGTGTTTCAATCGGTGGTGATCCTTGTCAGTGCCTTCATTCTCCGTCTCCTCCTCCTTCCGTTCTTCACTTTTGTTACCAGATCTTCCAGATGGGGGAATGTGAATGACAAGACAAATTGTGGGCGCAGCGTGAATTCTTGCAATCTTTGTGTTAAAAATGCTGTCCTTTTCCTTCCATGGGGACACAACGTCCTGTCCAGGACATGGTGAAAGTTTCTCCCCTTCCAAACAAACGAATTCTAAAGACACCTTCGTACCGACAAAAGAATAGTAGCGGTCAAAGCCCTCACTTAAACTAATCTGTTGTCAAGCATTTTATATTACTTCCGTTGTGTGAAGTGAAGCCTTCAGTGGAATGAGGGATGTCTTTACAGTCTGTTTCAAACTATAAAACTCAAACTTCACTGTTATTCACTTATTCAGTAGGTAATTACTGCTAACCTATTTGGTTAGAAAATTATTTAACAGACCTATCGGTAAAGAAGCAAATAAAATTCATTCCAAATGATCTAAAAGTTCTTCAAAACATTAAAAATGACCAAAAAACCCGAAAAAAAAATAAAAATGACCTATTAACCTCTTCCCTTACTATATATTTTATCAATTTTGTGAAAAAAAGAATCATATTTTTTATTTTTGTATGGAGGTCATTTAATATTACAGAATCACTGCACATCACTAATTTTCTTACATATCTAAAAAATCACTATAAAATAGACATATATTCATACCTGAATTATTATCCCGAGTTATCTCGTGCACCTTGATTCCAGCTCTGGTAGTTGTCCCACTTTGATTTTCTCCTGAACTATTTACGAACTTATGTTTTTTATGGATTAATTTATGAGGTACAATACCAGTGCTGTTGAAATGTTGCTTGTCGTGTGATAGACTCGAAAGGAGGACATTATGCACAGTGGCACATTGCATTCCGGACAGTAGTATTTGCTCTTGTGTCGAATTAGTTTGTATTTTGAGTCTCTAGCAATACTACACATGAAATCCTGTCTGGTTGGGTTGTTCTTCTTCAGAGTTCTTGGAATAACTTCTGGAAAATGTCTACCTGTAAGCCGAAGTGGGTTGAGCGATTTTCCTGGCCATCCTGCCTTGAGTGATAGGACATTTGGGGTGTATTTTTCGAAAATCTTACGAATTACCACCATTCGATAGTCAAAGGGTGTCTTCCTGCCTTCAGATATCGTATACCAAACGTAGGAATCCCACCACCAGATGTAGCAATATCACTAACTTCTGTAGCCATCTAGTCAGGAAAAGGTTAATGAAATGATGGAAACGTATATATTCGGGATAATAATCCTTAGCAGCGAAAATGGGACTCACACGAGTTAAGTCGGGTTAATAAATTTTGACGGACGTTAGCAACCCGAGTTAACTCGGGTTAATCAGGGAAATGGTTAATTCAAGAACGTCAAAAAATGCAATATAAGAAATCAATTTTTTACGTTGATATTAACATAGAAATGATTTCTATATTAATAGGCATCGTCCTAATGTGAAAAATAAGATGATGACTTTTCATCAACATCCGCCCCCTAATAATGATAAAGATACCTATAGGAAGCGACGATGACGAAAATGTTTACGAAGAAGAACATTATACTATTATTAAAGTGGTCATAAATAATGATCATGATGATAACGTGTATGGCAATGGAGTTGTTGACAACGGTGGAGATGAAAATAGAGCATAGAGGCCTAACGCCAGTGAAATTTAAAATAATGTCGACGATAAAGACAGGAATAGATATATGTCGACAAAACTGAAGTTGAAGACGGAGATGTTCAAGCAAAGAAAACGAAAATGAAGATATTGACGACGAGAAGGATGAAAATGGAGGAGATCATGAAGAAACCACTTACACTGAGCTGTCCGAGATAAAACATAGCTTGAACTGGGGTATGTAACAGTCGAATGTTCTGCATGCAATCAAAACATATTGCTAACACATTCCTTTCCTGTTGAACATCGGCAGAATCATGTTGTACCTGGTGATATATTTTTAACCAAACCAACATAACCCGCTCTGTGTTAATGAACTATTGTATTAAGATATAGCAATCCCGCCAACAATGGTAGTTATCAAAGAAGCTATTACTTACTTACTGGCTTTTAAGGAACCCGGAGGTTCATTGCCGCCCTCACATAAGTCCGCCATTGGTCCCTATCCTGAGCAAGATTAATCCAGTCTCTATCATCATATCCTACCTCCCTCAAGTCCATTTTAATATTATCTTCCCATCTACGTCTCGGCCTTCCCAAAGGTCTTTTTTCCTCCGGCCTCCCAACTAACACTCTATATGTATCTCTGGATTCGCCCATACGTGCTACATGTCCTGCCCATCTCAAACGTCTGGATTTAATGTTCCTAATTATGTCAGGTGAAGAATACAATGCGTACAGCTCTGCGTTGTGTAACTTTCTCCATTCTCCTGTAACTTCATCCCTCTTAGCCCCAAATATTTTCCTAAGAACCTTATTCCCAAACACCCTCAATCTCTGTTCCTCTCTCAAAGTGAGAGTCCAAGTTTCACAGCCATACAGAACAACCGGTAATATAACTGTTTTATAAATTCTAACTTTCAGATTTTTTGACAGCAGACTAGATGACAAAAGATTCTCAACCGAATAATAACAGGCATTTCCCATATTTATTCTGCGTTTAATTTCCTCCCGAGTGTCATTTATATTTGTTACTGTTGCTCCAAGATATTTGTAGTAACTTTCGAGGAATATCACTTTTGTTGACGTCGTACAAAATTTTGTCGAATATCCTTTTGAGAAGATTAACTCCATATGTAGATGAAATTGGGGATCATCAGTATGGTTTCAGGCGTAATAAATCGACTATTGATCAGATTTTTTGTATTCGACAGATATTGGAGAAAAAATCGGAGTATAAGGGTACAGTACATCAGTTATTCATAGATTTCAAAAAGGCGTATGACTCTGTTAAGAGAGAAGTTTTATACAGGGTGCGTCAGAAAGAACGGATGGATTTCACATGGCAAGAAAATTGTAAAGATTCATCAAATCAAAAATTTATTGTTATCAACATATTCACCAATATATGCAGTTTATTTATGTAAAACAACATTATCCATATGATGTTCTTGGCTTTCAATACAGGCATCGAGGCGTTTTCTGATGTTCGCCATCACTTTCACAGTCATAGCTGGTGCAATTGCCACGATTTCTTCACGAATCGCTGTCTTCAGTTTGTCCAGTGTATGTGATCGATGTTTACAAACTTACGCCTTCAAATGGTCCCAAAGAAAGAAGTCGCAGGGCGCGAGATCTTACCGTAGCCTCGGACAATCTCAGTGCAATAGAATTTCGTCCAGGTGATTTCTTCTTTAATGTTGAACCTGTGATACGAAATGAAGCCACCCACCGCAAAATTGTATTCCGAGTTGGAATGCTAGCGTGACATCCGATGTCGAAATGAGTCCTGAGTGGCGATCACAGACTCTTCATTTTTCAAAAATGTCTCTACGATGAAAGCACGTTGTACACCAGACCAACACCATATTCTCAACTGAAACTGCATTCTATGGCTGACCCAACAGTCGTGGTCCCCCTCACTATATCTCTCTCATCGTTGCGTATCGATAGTTTGAAATCCATCCGTTCTTTCTGACGCACTCTTTATAATATTCTTATTGAATTTGGTATTCCCAAGAAACTAGTTCGATTAATTAAAATGTGTCTTAGTGAAACTTACAGCAGAGTCCGTATAGGCCAGTTTGTATTTGATGCTTTTCCAATTCACTGCGGGCTAAAGCAGGGAGATGCACTATCACCTTTACTTTTTAACTTCGCTCTAGAATATGCCATTAGGAAAGTTCAGGATAACACACAGGGTTTGGAATTGAACGGGTTACATCAGCTTCTTGTCTATGCGGATGACGTGAATATGTTAGGAGAAAATCCACAAACGATTAGGGAAAAAGCGGAAATTCTACTTGAAGCAAGTAAAGGGATAGGGTTTGAAGTAAATGCCGAAAAGACAAAGTATATGATTATGTCTCGTGATCAGAATATTGTACGAAATGGAACTATAAAAGTTGGAGATTTATCCTTCGAAGAGGTGGAAAAATCCAAAGAAGCTATTACTTGTTTTTAATATATATCAACGATTTACTTAAAATTGACATTGAGAAATACTCTGATACTCTGTATTCTTATGCTGATGATACTGTGGTTATATTTAGCGGTTCGAGTTGGAATGAAACTTCTCAAAATACTAAGAACGGTATTAATATTATTAAAGAATGGCTGGATGCTCACTTACTTTCTTTGAACGTTTCTAAAACAAAATTAATACCATTTTCATTAACATCACATGGCCTTGAACAACTAAAAATAAATAATAATATAAATATAACAATACATGATTGTAACCTACCTACTTTCTCATGCAACGCTTTGAGTATATCTTCACAAGTTAAATATTTAGGCATTATTATTGACCAACATTTAAATTGAGACAAGCATATTCCTTTCTGTGTAACGGACTGCGTAAAACAATCCACAAATTTTCCATTCTATGGTCTTATTTACCTGTTTATGTTTTGCGTACTGTGTACTTAGCTCTGTTTCAATCAATAATTCAGTATGGTATATTAGGTTGGGGAGGAATGGCAAAATCGACTCTCCATCCTTTAAATTTGCTCCAAAAAAGAATTATCAAAATTTGTCTGTATAAACCTTTTGATTACCCAACGAAATTAATTTTTAAGGAATTTGGTGTATCAGATCTAGAACAAAATTATAAACAAACATTGCTGATTTACTTCCATAAAAATCACAATAAATTTAAATTTGATCCTCATGAATACCATACGAGACAAAACTACAGTTTCTTTGTAAACACCCCCAAATGCCACACAACTGCTGGATTAAAACACAGCAGAAATTTTGGACCCAGAATATAAAATGCATTAATTAGAGCTTACACTGAACTAAGTACACTGAACACACATAGATTTAGGAAACAAATTAGATTAATTATTTAAAAGTTTTGTATTTCTTTTAAGCTAATTGAGTTTAAAATTGTAATCTAATACTCGTGTATTCTGTATTTTCTATATTTGTATATGTCCCATGGTCTGTATTTTACTATATATTAATATTATTGTGCTAAATTAACACTCTTCAATTTTATATAAGTAGACTGAACTGCGCCCGAGCACGAGCTTCTGCTCTTTCGGGCTTCAATGCCTAATGTAGTGTAAACCTTGTGTATTAAATAAATAAATTTGAGTTTGAAAATGAATTTGAATTCTATCTGTAAGCAACAATATGCAGCCAACATATAGGGCCGTATTCATAGACATTCTTAGTGCAGGCTTCCGGTGGATGATCAGCGAACTAACGTTTTTCGTATTCATAAACCAGTGTTAGCGATATGATACGATATGAATCCTGTACAAGTAATTAGTCGATAGCCGTGGTTAGTTTAGCACGCTCGTAGCGCGAGGTAGAGAAAGTCTGTAATATATGAAGAGTTCGCGGGAAAAACGATGACTGTCACAGTTTTCTTAAGTTTATGTCATTATCTAATTCAATGGATTACTGCGAAATTTAATGTTGTTCTTATGAAAAATGGTAAAAGGGAGAATTATCACCACGAATATAGTAATACTTACTTACAAATGGCTTTTAAGGAACCCGAAGGTTCATTGCCGCCCTCACATAAGCCCGCCAGCATTCCCTATCCTGTGCAAGATTAATCCAGTCTCTATCATCATACCCCACCTCCCTCAAATCCAATTTAATATTATCCTCCCATCTACGTCTCGGCCTCCCTAAAGGTCTTTTTCCCTCCGGTCTCCCAACTAACACTCTATATGCATTTCTGGATTCGCCCATACGTGCTACATGCCCTGCCCATCTCAAACGTTTGGATTTAATGTTCCTAATTATGTCAGGTGAAGAATACAATGCGTGCAGTTCTGTGTTGTGTAATATAGTAATCCTTTCCTTTATTTTCTATAGAAACAGCACTACATCTAGCAGTTATAGACTCAATTAGATCATTATCTAATCCTTAACATAAATGTGACATTCATCGTTTTCCCCGCGAACTCTTCATATTTCTTTATATGCAGAAAGGGTTTAGTCCTGGACTGAGGTCCTTTCTGCACCTACTACTTAAAACTAGCAACCCGTATTTTTGCATAGATGATCTTCCATCACAGATGCACGGGTAACATACCAGTTTTCGACAATAATAATTCATTTCCGACAAAATATGGACTGAGACCCTTTTGCATAGAGCGATTCAAATAGTCTCTTCTGTGTTAATATAGGAAGTTAGGATGAGTAAAAATCTCTGAAGGGTATCTTGGTATTGTGAAACCATTTGGCCTGTTCTCTTGCTGCAAGATAGAGTATATTTTAACGTCTTGAGTTGTGTTAACAATTGCGGAGACGTACGAGGCAAAAATAAATATCATGTCAAGTATCTGTCGTGAAGATGATTGCGAGGGTTCCGAAAAGTTTCCTAACGCGGGGGGGGGGGAGGAGGGGGAGGTTGCACAAACACACGTGTCACATTGGAGAGCCTAGTCTCGACCTCTTGCGCATTCGGTGAGAGGGTATTAATTTCAGAATGTCCACGCTCAGCCTTTCGTTGGCACCATCACCCAAGCTGGATCGCCGGGAGGTCCGCTTCCTGCTTCCATTGCATCACGTTGTACGCAACGAAGCTCCTACTGACAGTCGTAAATTCTTGGAAGAATGAGAAGAAGGATTCGGGTGCTAAGATACGATTTCTCTTGCACTTGATGATTATTAATAGGGGGGATTAGAAGTTTCTATTGCATCCATTAAAACCTGTGCTTCCCATTAACAATTTAAATCGTCTACGCATGCGTTTAAGAAAGAAAACAATTGTGGTGTTGGTATCCCCTGTATACGCTTGGGGGCATGGAGATAGAGTTCCATTCTTTATTGACCTCGGTACTAAAATAAGGTGGTGTGGTTGCCACAACTTTTCAAACCCTTTTTCCCTCAGGGAAAGATCCAGTATTCAATTTGATAGGAGGCTGAGTGAACTTCGGGACCGTTATGAAAGTTTTGGCAATGACAAAATCCCGTCACTACCCGGGATTGAACCCAGGATCTTCCAGGCCGTAGCCAATGAGAACTGATCTACCCGGCCCGTATATTACTCAGAATATGATTTGTAATAAGTAGTCCTGCGTTTGGGTACTTTGAATACAAGTTAGGTGTACGTCGATCATACTAACTTCGCTTGATACGGACAGCAAGTTGCTAGTCAATAGTTCGCGCTGCGGTCTCTCCCCGCATGCTCCGGTACTGTGTATTTACATTTACGAGGGTAATTTCATAAATAATGCAGGTTGGTAGAATTGTGAAATGGATGGCGAAACATCAATGAAAATTACGTCAGTTGCAGTTGAAGGATTGAGGAAGAAGCACTTGTGTTCGTTTCGCCAACAACAATAATAATAATAATAATAATAATAATAATAATAATAATAATAATAATAGTAATAATAATAATACCGTAACTTATTTATTTATACTGGCAGAGTTAGGGCCATAGGGCTTTCTCTTACACTCTATCAGGTCACAAAGTATACAAGCAGTGAAAATTTAACAAAAAGTTAAAGAACAGAATACTAACATATTACAAACAAATAATAATAATAGCATAATAAAATCGACACTAAACAACATGAAAATAATATCATAATAGAAAAAAAAAAGAAAGTAAAATACATTGGCATATAATACGAGTAAAATCAACTCATTTAGTACAAATAGTTAATATGGAAAACGTAAGGAAGAATATAACAAAATGGAATGTAATAAATAATAATAAAAAAGAAAAGAAATACGAAAATTAAATAAAATTCACAATAAAAAGGATCTTCTTATTCTTCAATTCAAGGGATAGGCATAGGCCTGTTCCGGCTTCATAGTGTATCCGTTCGACGCTTCCTAGGTCTTCCCGGATGTCTTCTCCCTCTAGGTCTATAATTCATCGTTCTTCTTGGGATTCTTTCTGGTGTCATTCTATTGACATGTTCTGCCCACTGATTTCTATAAGTCTTAATTTTTTCTTCTAGGGAAAAGATCATCAATTCTTCTCTTATTTTTTCATTTCTAATTTTATCCGATATAGTACACCCCTTGCTGTCAGCTGCAGTCATCGTCCAGGTTTCTGATCCAAATAGCAAAGATGGTACTGCCATTACTTTATAAAATTTAATTTGTGTTTCTTTCCTTGCTTTATTTTTCAAATTTCTGTGTAATGTACCACACAGCTGCTGAAATATGGGGCGTTTATATTTGCAGTCACTTTCATGTTTATACGTGAGCTGAGGACCTACTTTTTCTAAAGGAGTGTCATTTAAAACAATTTTTGTCCTTACGCTGTATTTCCCTTGAAAAGCCATTGTTTTGGTTTTATTTAAGGAAATTTTAAAATTATATTTCTCACACACTTTCTGTAGTTCATACACTGCTCTCTGCAGTTCACTTTCAGTTCTACTTACAACGATTTGGTCATCAGCGAACAGCATCGTCTTAAGTGTAAAATTAGGTGCTACATGAATTCCTCCATTAATTCTAAAATTCCATTCTCTCACTAAATCATCCATATAAATTAAAAACAACGTAGGGGACAAACTACAACTTTGTCTTACATCTTGATTCACTGAAATTTCTTCACTACATTTTCCATTTCCAGTATTGATACTAATTGTTGTATCTTTATATATATCTTTCAGTGCTTTAATTAAATGGTTAGGATAGCCTCTTCGAATCATAATTTCCCAAAGTGTTTCTCTATTGATAATAAATTCATCTGGTGATCAAGATAACAAAAAAGGAGAAAGAAAGAAAAATATATATATATATATATATATATATATATATATATATATATTACAAAACTATCGCAGAGAAAAGGGCTTATAGCTGAAAGGAATCTGAATTGAAAAAAAATGTAATTTAGATAACGAAAGCTAGAAATGGAGCCTACACGTGTCTCGGGTACTATGACGATTGAAGACCAAAGATTGAATCTTTACGTGGCAAAACCCCCAACAGAAATCCACACTTCCAAGTGCTTTGAGTGGAGTTTGTGGTGAACTTACAGTGGACTGTAACACAGTTTCTCGTTGGGGTACTTGTTTTCGTGATGGTCCTGTCAGCCACCGACAGCCCGTGGGTATGTGGTCATTAATTGCTGGTGGTAGTGCTATGTACCGTGGACACTCCTCTGGAGCCCATAGTAGCTCGTGGGACCTGGGTTCAGGGATCGCGGTGATGCCTACGTGGAAAGGTAAAAGAAATTCTGCAGCCTGTAGTAGAGTTCGGGGGTATGTCTAAAATAGAGTTAAGAATGGTAATAGCCTTTCACCTTAAACAATTATTAACCAATGAATTAGAATTATGCTATTAAATCCTGAAGTTCCATACATCTTCCTTATGCAAATCCAGATTTCAGGTAAAGCTCTCTGTAAAGCAAACTTGAATAAATTGAAAGGAAAAATTGTTCCGCGGCCTTAAAGAGAGCTTTACCTGAAAGTTAGATTTGCATAATATATACGTTACTGTAGGTACCGGTACGTTAACAGAAAAACCACAATTTCAAGTCACACAGAGTTTGTGTGGGTTTCTGGCGTCTTGTCAGTCCACTCGAGTTATGTGGATAAAAAGTGAAAAATTGAGACGGTGTCGGGTGAAGTTCCTGAGTAGTTCAGTCGGTACTGTGTTGGTGCGCTAAGCCAAAGATCCTGGGATCCATACCCGGCCCCGGAACAATTTTTCGCATGAATTTATCTTCCTTATCTAGTGAAAATCTTCCTTTCTTCCTAAAACAAATCTGACAACTCTGCCATCACCTCAAGGAGGACTAATAAACGAGTGATTTAGTGTATGAGTCAACTCAGCAGGGTCTATTTTATGCTTGGTAAAAAAAAAAAAAATGTAAAACTTTGTCTATCTGTTACAGCTCTGGAAAATATTTTTTTAAGTAGGGTAAAGCATACGGAACAGC
This sequence comes from Periplaneta americana, assembly GCF_040183065.1. NCBI lineage: Eukaryota > Metazoa > Arthropoda > Insecta > Blattodea > Blattidae > Periplaneta > Periplaneta americana. The sequence continues at coordinate 66,756,866 of NC_091122.1, forward strand.
TGGCATACTCTCCCTTGTACACTGAACATGTATCGTCAGGTCCTATAATTATGGAGCCTTTTCAGTGACACCATCAGCCTCATCTGATGTACTGTATATCTATCTTCAGGATTTGAGCACCTAAACGACATTTCATACAAATTGAGAGAATGCGAAGGTATTTCTTTCCCCTTCTACTTGCCCTAAATCCGTCAGTGACAGACAGGTAGCTGTTACCGCTTATACCTGCACCCCCCCCCCCCCAAGCTGTACACACAAGAAAATAAAATATTAAATGAAGTACATAAGTGGATATAAAATACAATGACACAGATGTTCGACAGTTACATGTTTGAGTATATTTTAGTGTCGTTCTTATATTTCCAATTAATAATTAATTAAGTTAAAGAATGTTAGTTTGTATTATGAAGTTGGGGGGGGGGGAGTGACACAGTGCAGATTGTCCCATTGTGTATGCTGTAAAGTAGCAACTAGTGGTGGAGAAAACATTTATCTTCTGCTGTCAGTAGCTTTTTAATCTGCCAGTTGATATAAACAGCAATAAAATGAAATATAAACGCTTAGTATAGACTTTTGAAATATAGATTACCGATAAACACTTTCAATAAAATTTGTCACTGTGTTGAAAGTCAATTATTAATCGAACGTTTGTGAGACGGTCAGTAGCATCTTCTCCTTCGCTGATGGTAGAGTGTGTGAGTAGAGGGGAAAGACCTATCAACCAATCTGAAATGGGGTTTAGTATGAATTGCAGTGTTGCGGATATTTTCATTTTGGGCGTTCCTCGAACTGCACAGTTCACTGCAAGTACTCCATCAGTTAAGAATGTAACAATGAAACGGGCCGTTATGAAACTTAAAGGGCGATTTCGTTAGAGTGGTGAATGTTTCCATTTTTACTTTCTTCCTCAGACATTTTATCCTTGTCAGGGTTTGGCCTTTATTTTTTTGCCCTTTCAAGAGGTTTCATTTTTAAACACCAGACACGTGCCGGGGCTCACGACGTGGGGTCATCTGAGACGAATATACGCCTAGGAAACTCGCTGAAAACATATAAATGCACATGACAAGGGGGCGTTAGTATCCCTCTGAAGTGGCTTCCAAGTGTGAAATTAAACAGTTAAAGCCAACATGACTAACTGTAATCATTATGTTGGGATAATTTTGATGCTTATACATCTCTGTAATGCAAAGTTTACTGCCATCGTTATGCATGAATTCTCACAAACGCACGCGCATTCGTCTTATGTTGACGTTGAGGAACGAATATACAGAATGGAAGTGAAATAACCTTGAAGATTGAAAGGGACGATAGGATACACTGAAATAAATAGAAAACCTAGTCCACACCTGTGGAGTAACGGCCGCGAAACCAGGTGGCCCGGGTTCTAATCCCGGGCGGGGCAAGTTACCTTGTTGAGGTTTTTTCCGGGGTTTTCCCTCAACCCAATACGAGCAAATGCTGGGTAACTCTCGGTGCTGGACCCCGGACTCATTTCACTGGCATTATCACCTTCATTTCATTCAGACGCTAAATAACCTAGATGTTGATAAAGCGTCGTAAAATAACCCAATAAAATAAAATAAAAATAGAAAACCTATAGGTTTTACGTTAAGTGATTAAATTCACGGTTATTAGAAAATTAAGTTTGAAGTTTCAGCAGTCAGACAACATCGCTGCGAACACACGCTTCTCGTGATACAGATGTAAGAGGTCAACGAACTCGGTGTGTCTCGCTACATGAGCTGTTCTCTGGCGCTGTGTTGCAACCAACTCGCAGCTTGCAATGGCTTGAATTTAGACGTTTTTAAAATTAAATTTATATGAAAACTGTCCACAATATTGAAATACGCCAGAGGAATAAATTATTCTTTATTAATTTTCTTATCGATATGGACAATCCTACTCGCAATATTTACCGAATAAGAGGTTGTTGAACATTTGAGAAAAACTATTTCTTTTCTGAGAAAACAATTAACTTTCTACCAATAAGATATTATAGTTTTTTGCTACATACAACATGAGCTATTCGCTCTGAAAATCTGCAAGGCTATTTATTTCCACCCTGTATAAAGTTAGGTATGCTATTATATACATTTATTAATTAATTCATTCTTTCATAGTGTTCTGTCCAAGGGCAGGTCTTTCACTGCAAAACCAGCATTCTCCAATCTTTCCTATTTTCTGCCTTTCTCTTAGTCTCCGCACATGATCCATAAATCTTAATGTTTTCTATTTTCTGATACCTCCTTCTGCCCTGAATTTTCTTTCGTTCACTATTCCTTCCAGTGTATCTTTCAGTACGCAGTTTCTTCTTAGCCAGTGACCCAGCCAATTCCTCTTTCAGAAAAGAGAGAGAGAGAAAATGCCGCCCCCTGGAAATTGCCGCTCTAAATCCGGCTCTGGAACTACCATCAACACTATCGACACCGCCACCACCATTTAACACTATCGCAAGCGCTTATCACTTGTCACTATCAGTACCAAATGCACTGGAAAATCACTTTGTATGGATTAGGCTAGTAGTTTGTCCTACGCTTGTGTTTCATACAGCATATTCCGAATCTCACAGGACCGATGGACGTCAATGACGTCACGCTGTAGCGAAATAGGAACAAAACTGTTGGAAGGTTAGATAGCTATCATGGCGGCTGTAAAAGTTGTTGTATGTGCAATGCTAGCAAGATTTTGCCAAATTTCCACACTGTCATCTCGCTCAAAGGAAAGAGAGCATAAACAATTTATTTCTTGAATTAGTACAAAAAACTGGTGTGCTGACATGTTCGCTCATAGCCATTAACATATTGTTTTTATGTTGTGCACATTACAAACAATATAGCAGAACACACCGCCATGACACAACAATGCACGATGTCATTCTTCTGCTAATTCCCGCCCCATACAAGAATCAATCAGATTCACTGATGGCAGCTAATGAATAATGCCACCAACTCTGCAAGCTGATGGAACCGATACGACAGCGGTGGGGCATCAGTGACGTCATCACTGAAATTCGGAACACCGTGATGCCATCAGATTGCTCAGCGCTGAGATTCGGAACACGCTCATAGATCTCTTGCGCGGTGTCTACGAGAAAAATATTATTCTTCCTTCGTTGCCATTCTGTGTACTAGGTTCAGCAAACTTCGTAGTTTTATATTACACTTGTTTCTTCTGTTCGTCCTTTATTCAATCTTTCTCATCAGGTAGCTCAGCCTTTAACTAAGGTGAGAGGTTTTACGAGTATTCCTGCTAACTGTATGGTAAGACCATTGCTTCTTACCAAAGTTTCACTACGTTACAGAAATTGTTGTATTGACATGATGGAATTAAAGTTGTGTACTTCAAGATATTTTATTATGTTGCTAAAACAGGAAATAACTGCAATCAAGAAGAGAGTTTCGCTGAAGTAGTGAAACGTGCTGCGATTTATATGATGTGGCTGACATATTGGCATTGTTACATCATTTAAGATGTCAGATCACGTTGATGCAGCTGCTGGTCTAAACAATGCAGCGAGAGGGGAATAGAAGGTATGTACGTGATACAAAACTTTTTGTCGCAAATGATAGAAGCAGGTTTCGAGAGCATCTGTAGTCAATTGATACCGGTTTCTATTTCCTTACCCAGATGAATTGTATCAGCTTTTTAGTCCGCCTCGTTTTTCTCCTTTCTTTAAATTTCACGGACACTGGCCAGCCGGTCTCGGCATACACCGAATGCACGCAAAATTTGCTCAACTGGTCATTCTGTGGGTGCAGCATTTGAATAAGATTAGTAACTTTATTATTCCGAAGGTTTACTTCCTCGCGCACTTTTATTCTTTTCAACATTGCCACTCTTACTTCTCTTACAGCCTACATCCTTATATTTCCTGTTATCAATAATTCTTTTTCTTCTGTTATCTTATCTTTAATGTCCATTTTCTCATATTTTATTAACTTCTCCTTTTATTCTTGCATTTCACTTTCATTTTCTTCTTTTACTTTTATTATTTTCATCTACAGTTTTGTCTCCTTCTCCATCCTGTGTCCTTCTTCCCGTCTTCTAAATTTTTGCATTTTCTAACGAGAATGACCTCTTCTTTTTTCTCTTCTGTTTGCCAGGCTATTACGCATCTCATTAAGTAACTTATTTCATCTTTGTTTTTCTGAAGTTTTTAAAGGTGTTCCTTATTTTTGGTTTACAAAATTATTAAAACTAATAATTTTTTTCAATTTATCTTTTTGTAATGTTTGAGTTTTTTCTTCTAATCGTAAACATTTACTTATTACACTATTAAGTCTAGAATTTATTGTTTTAGTATTATTTTTAATATGATATATTTATTTGAATGGTTTTAATTATGAATTATTTTTAGAATGTTTTTTTTTTACATTTTCTGTTTGTGAAGGTGCTTTGGGTTTATCTATTTTGGTTTCTATAATTCGTAGATGTGGTAATGGCGTATCGTTGATTCTGGAATCCCACAGGAATCTGTTCTATCACCACTACTATTCACTATTTACGTAAATGACATCCCCTCGACTCTACAGCACTGTAAGCATCACCTCTACGCAGACGATTTACAAATCTATATCCATACAACCCCTGACTCACTCAATGACGCAATACAAAATCTTAACGAGGACCTTGAATCTATATCTGCATGGGCCAGAAAGTTTGGTTTGACTCTCAATGCAAGAAAATCACAAGCAATCCTAGTGGGACATCAACGTCTATTATGCAATATTACTCCTGCTCTTCCAGTCAAGTTAAACGACACAATAATCCCTTTTGCTTCCTGTGTTAAAAACCTTGGGGTGCTATGCATAGACATTTCGCTAGCCCGCGCTACGAGCGTGCTAAACTAGCCCCGGCTATCGACTGATTACTTGTACAGGATTCATATCATATCGCTAACACTGGTTTATGAATACGAAAAACTTTAGTTCACTGATCATCCACCGGAAGCCCGCGCTAAGAATGTCTATGATTATGGCCCTTGGAGTTTACTTTGAATCGCATTTAAACTGGAATAACCAAGTAACCCATATTACCAAAAAAGTGCTTTCCATACTACATTCCTTAAACAGCATTCGAAAATTCCTTTCGCTATCACTCAAGAAAATACTAGTGGAAACACTAGTAATGCCCCACTTCGATTATTGTGATTTTTTTACTGACTGACCTCAATGTCAACCAGTCGCAAAAATTACAACGTGTTCATAATTCTTGTGTTCGCTTCGTCTCCGATGTCCGTCGCGCTGACCACATTACCCCATCCTTCCAAACTCTAAACTGGCTACGGCTTAACGAACGTAGAAATTTTCATTCTCTTGTTCTCCTTTTCCAAATCCTTCACACTTCTACACCTACCTACCTTGCCTCCCGTTTCAGTTACCTGTCATCATATCATAATCACTTCACACGCACGCAAAATAGCCGCATACTAGCCATACCAACACATAAAACATCATCGTATTCATCATCATACACAATCTCGCTCTCGCGCTTGTGAAATTTCCTACCCAGTGACATCAGAGACTGTCGGAATTTAGTAGCGTTCAAAAGCAAGCTTATTAGCATTTTCTTACTGCGTAGAGTAGGTTTAATTTTTACTTAATCAATGAAAGAAATGCTTATCTCTTCTTAACTTTTACAATAAACTGTCTAACTTTTATTAATCAGTTAATCTTTTAGTACTTTGATTTTTATTGTATTTGTAAATTTAATATTAATTGTAATTATAATTGTATTCTTAATATTGTAAGTGTAATCCCCTAGTAGAGGGGAAGAGAAGGCCTGACGGCCTTATCTCTACCAGGTTAAATAAATAAATAAATAAATAAATAAATAAAATAATGATTATTTTGAATTCCGGAAGTTAACAAATGTAAATACCTCGGAATAACATTTAGCAGCGATCTCGGCTGTTGGAAACACGTTACAGACACAGCGGGAAAAGCATGGAGAGCGTTACACTTTGTGATGAGGGTACTAAGAAAAGGCTCTGATAAATCCAGAGAGATTGCATATAAATCACTAGTACGTCCAGTAATGGAATATGGTGCTGCATGTTGGGATCCTTACAGATTAGAACATATTAAGACACTGGAAAAGATTAAAAAACGAGCTCTCAAGTGTTGTCGGAAAAATTCACCATTAAAATGGGACACACTCACGGACAGGAGAACGCGAATTTTATTATGCGCACTGTTCAAAACATTCAGAGGTGAGCCTGCCTGGAGAGGAATAAAAATAGGTTGCAACCGCCAAATTACTCTTCAAGGAACGACCACTCATATAAATTGAGGGAAAGAAGACAGAGGACGGACACTGGAAAGTTTTCTTTTCTCAATCTTTCTATCAGGGACTGGAATGCTTTACCTGCAGACTTACTAAAGGCTTTACCAACAACCAAAAATGTATTTAAAAATAGGCTTAAGGACTTTACTAATAGACGGTAATTATACACAGTATGTAAAGGGTGTAAATGATATTTTGTTATTGAAGTGTTGTATCAATGAAGAATTATGTTGTGTCAGTGAAGAGTGTTGTGTCAGTGAAACGTGTTCCTGTCAGTGAAGCTTTATAGTTTATAATGGCAGTGCAAAGTATTTGAACAGTGAAATGTTTTTGAAGTGTTAGTGAAATCAGGATAGAATCAGTGAAATGTGTCGTAGTTCCAGTGCAGTGAGTGAGTTGACAGCGAAATGAGTGTAATGTGGAAAGGTACTTGTGCAGGTATGAACATATCATACTCGTGGGTTTTAGTTCGAACTTAGGTTTAAGATACAAATTAGATTTATTTTAAATGTTATTTTAAGTGATCGTGCTTCATTTAATTTAGGATATTCCCTATTATTATTATTATTATTATTATTATTATTATTATTATTATTAGTATTAGTATTAATTATTGGTATTATTATTAACTGTATTTTTAATTAACAAGTTTATTATTGTCATTATTGAGTGTAATTAGTTACCACTGCCACCGGGTATATACCCATTGCAGTGTGAATAAATACACACATACACATATGTTATGTTGAAATGTTAAAGTTTTTAATATATTTAATTTTTTAATCCCTTTATGTTTATGTGGTAATTTTTGATGAATAATTCAGTCATTAATATTTCTATTATGTTTTATATTTAAATTAAATGTATGGCATTAAGATTGCGTTAAGAACTGACTGTAGTAAGGAGATCCACTCTTCAAATGCCCACATTAACGCTAATCAGAATCTCATTATTACACCGAATTTTTATTGTTCATAATCAACTTGTATAAGATGCAGTGTAATGTATAGTATAGTCTATACCATATCACATATGTTCTTTTGTGTGACAACCGGTGAATCAGAAAACAAGCAGGTATGTATGACGTAGCACGTAGCAGGTACAGTACAAGTTACTGCCGCAAAGCAAGCGGGCGCAGGATGGACGGCCCTGAGTTATTATTTACCTTAGTAATTGGATTCTAGATGATGGGAGTTTTTGTTTCAGCTCCTGTGCCACTGTCCTTATTTCCCCGCAAGACAAAGAGGTGCATTGCTAACCCAGCAGGTCATCTCACTCTTCCTACTCTCCACGATAATGCAAAACCGTGAATGTAAGTGAGAAACATGGTGCTGTCCATTTGCAAATAGGAGTAATAAATTAAACACAGTCTATCCAGACGTTTGCACTACCAGTAACAGATGGAAAACGTTTCGTTGCCCAGCTAGATCCCGGATGTTTGGCAAAATGCCTTTTATACTGGGTGGAAGTAAATCCTTATTTTCTTAGATATGAATGTGTTGGGGTAAATCAAAGTGATAGGGCCAATTTATATTTTTCCTATTTTATGTGTTTCTTACTAATTCAATAATACATACCTTTTTTGTCATTTTAATGCAATATTTCTTGTTTATTTGCAATTTTCTAATTAATTGGAATGTAATGTGTATGAAATTTAAATATATGAAACAATAACTCATTTTACTAACAATAGTAAATAAAAGTAATTTATTCGGTGCTTGTAAGAAAAAAATTAACTTTATCTGCCCCCATGAGAATTTTTGCTTGTTAGCTTAGCTTAGCTTAGCTTATCTTATCTTAGAAGATGTCAAGATCTTCTATCCCAGCGGTTTACGTGAAGATGAGGCAATTGAGTGCAGGATTTTCAAGCGGTGTGTTAGTGATTTCCTGTTGGTGACAATATCAATGACCTACTGATGACTGGGAAGTTAGTGTAATGGCGGATGTATAAACAAAGTTATATTACAAAAAGTGTGTGATTTTTCATTATCATTTGTTCTGTTTGACTATTTTTGAGTGCTTATTCCAGTAATACAAGTTATGCGTTCTTCACATTACATCGTATCGGGTGTGTCATATCCATGCGTTTCCTTCTTTCACTTCAAAGTACATTTCCACCTCAGTTACGACGCACCTATTATTTAAAACGTAATTTATTACATTTACGAACAATTTTCCTTTCTTCAAACATATTTCCATAAATTCATTGACATTTCAACTCCTCCACAAAATATCCCTTAAAAATTAAACGATTTTCACTTCCAAAATCATCATAAATACTGTTCGCTAGTTTCTCCAGGGCCTGTAGCTGAAGCTCTTGTACGTATGTACAGGGACACCATTTTATTTTTACTTCAATTTTTATTGTACCTGAGTTTTTGAAAGTACTTCACTTCCACCCCTTCTACTAATGAAGTTCAACCGTCTTCCACATAGAACCAAGACCGCATATACAGTCATAGTAGCTTTACGTTCAGAGTAAACAGTACGTTCCAAAAATATGTTCGCGTTTTCCAGTGACGAAAGAGCTTTCAATATTGAATAATTTTTGCACATGTACTGTCGTCCATTTGCCTACGTCGCATCCCGGTTTCCCCCACCAGCTTCTATTCCCCCTCTGTAAAAGCTAGTGGCTAGGCTGTCTTAGCTCTTTTCTGAGAACATTAATTTCTGTTAGGAATTGGACGTCTAAGTAATATTCTATAACTGTTTAAAATAACTTAAATAAAAGGGCCTCGTTAAGTAATTAACTGCCATGTGATTTTCCCCCCCCCCCTTTGTACAACCCTGCGACAAAATCACTTGGACGGACAGTAGATAGCATGTCTGAGTAATTTTATCTTTTCGGATCGGGCAGAAGTGAAGATTGAATTTACAGTACGTAAGGTACTCTTTTACAGAGTAGGTACATAATTATTTCAACATTAGTTACTAGTATGACTGACGAAACTGGTAATTGGAATTAGGTATAATAGTCTATAGTGCGATAATATGCACAAAAGAACTGAAACCTGTATCGAAATGACCGGCTAACATTTTCAAAAATGTGTTCAAATATCTATATTAGGATTATTTTTCAATTTAACTTCATTCTCTATATTGTATGCTAATGTACTGTAGACAGTATAATATACACTGCATAATGAATACGTCCACATGGACAGCTCAGTTCGTGAGTAAAAACACTCATTGTTAATACAGTACTGTATTTTGATTAAACAAAACCTAATGAAAATGATCAAACTCAAAAGCGCGATATTTTCTAGTTTACGTAAATGGATGAACTACTTTTCTTTCCTTCTATACGTCTATACGTAGTAAAGTGATTTGTTTGTATATTACGCCAGTATAATCTAAATCCAGTCGTCGAAAGGGGTAGCAAACGGCGTTGATCCAGAGGTATAGGCAAGTTAATATTAAAAATGTTAGTAAAAATAAAATGATGTCCCTGTACATGTGTGTATAGGCCTATATGTATTAATGCGTGAGTATTTGTATCACTAATATACGTAATTTATGAGGCGTTCAGAGCTAAAGTGGATCAAGTCACAAATTTTCATAAATGCAGTTTAATTCATTTTCTAATTATCTGAAGTTGGATCTTTTCCCAGCAGTAATGGATTAAGTCTTAATTCCAAGCATTCGCCGGTAGGTGACACTAGTCACTTTTGGCTCAGAGTATTTGTTCACGATGTTCTGAGCCATAGTGGATCAAATAACCAAAGTCTTGCATCAATTAACATCACAATTGTTTATACTTTATAAATCTAGAATTTGAGAATGGAGCAATAAAATTATTTCTAGTGAAATTAGATAATCCACTACTGGAATTAACTTTAAGTCCTGTTATCGCTAAACTACGTCTCATGGACTTGATCCACTTTAGCTCTGAACGCCTCATTATTATAATGTAGCCTACTTATAAATTTGTTTAATTAATGTGATATAGTTTTTGCAAAAATACTGTAGTTTCGGAAGTAAATTGCAATTGTACTATGATTACTAACCTATTGTATTGATATATTTCTTTTTTTTTAATTGCTTTCCGGACCTATATAGTCATCTGTTATGGCACGGGGATGTATTAATAATAAGGTACAATATGTTGCCTCTTCAGATCTGGCAACAGTGGTCCAGCTCCAAAGTATGTGATTTAATTATTTGTTGTTAAAATTCGAAATCACGTGATTCAAGCCTAAATTCCTCCCAATCTACATCACGTCCACTAAAATATACCTACTCGGAGATATTCTTAACTTTTAGTTTTCAAACAGCCGATATTTGATCATAATCATTAATATTCTATTATCGTAGATAATGTGTTCCGATATGTTGCAGAGGAACCGAAATATCCAGAGAAAACCTTTTGTTGCTCAAGTTTAAGTTCAGGGTGAAACTGGATATGAACACTGGTCCCTTAGTTTATAAGCCCAGCTCTCTAGATATGAGTCACCATGACTGTCGAATATTTCAACTACTTAGGCATAGACGTACAGGGTTGTTTCCGATCTCTGATAACGAATTTGAATGACATCATGTGCGTCAGGAATCACATCGACAGCTGAAATGCAGCGAGAGGTGACAGACCAGTAGTAAATGATTTATAATCAGAGTGCGCGGTGTATCACAGCAGCAATGCCCAAGAAAATCTAGCCTTTTTGGTAGGGTACATAACAACTCTTTCCGATGCCAAGTACAGTTACGTGAAAATCATAGACGCCTGCAAAACACGTGGTTTCGTTATTTCCAAGAAAGACATCTTGTGTGTACCTAATAAGACTGGCAAAGCTCGGATGGACTTATTTCAAGAGTGGAAAAAGCAAGCAAATCCACCCCCGCCACAAGTCGCCGCATCCTATGAGATGATAAAAATTAATTTCATTCGAACTTTACCAATCTTATTAAGTACACAAGTAAGTTTCTTGGAAATAACGAAACATCGTTTATTGCAGGCTTCTTTTATTTTCACTTAACTGTACTTGGCATCGGAAAGGGTTGTTATGTACCCCTCCCAAAAAGGCTCGATTTTCTTGGAAATTTCTGCTGTGAGTCGCCGTGCACTCTGAGATCACTCACTACTGGTCTGTCACCTCGCGCCACAGTTCAGCTGTCGTGTGACTCCTGACGTACATGACGTCATTCAAATTCGTTATCATAGATCGGAAACAACCCTGTATAATGAAACATTTTGCGCTAGTGGATCATAATGTCATTCAGAAACATTATAAAAAATAAAAACTTCAATAATTAAAAAAAAAAAAAAAAAACACACACACACAAATTTAAAAATGAAATAAGCTCGGGGATAAGAAGTCAGAAAAATATCTCATATTATAATATATTACGCAAGCGTTCATTTAAAAACCAAGAAAAAATGTATATTAAAATTTACGGAAAATTCACAATCGATACATCTATCGGTTCAGAATTAAATGTTAGGTCTACATATCTCTACTGCAGCCGTGGCGAAAATGTAGTTGTGCGCCGAGCCACTGTGTAACCTGCAAAGTGCATAGCACCTATGGAGGGATGCGGACACCCGAAGGGGAAGTGAAGCAACTGTCTGACTTATGGACGGATTTTCATTTTCCTTACGTCAAGCGCTTAAATATAATTTTATACAGTACAAGACTACAAACTAATGTTTAGTACGTGTAACGAAGAAAGGAATGAACAATATCACAAGCTAAAATTAACTGCCTTCAGAATGTCTCTGTGACAAAGTTTCAAAATCAGGAATTATGTCACTTACTGCCAGTTGTAGTTGATCACGAAGGTATTTGTCTGTCAGTCGTGATCTAAATTTGGTTTTTACTATTTTCATTGTTGAAAATAATTTTTCACAAACGTAAGTTGTAGCAAACATGGCTTCAACAGAGCAAGCGAAAGAACGAAGCTTCGGATATTTATTTTTTGGCAAAGATTTGAAAGTTCAACTTTTGTCAATTCCTTACATCTAGCTTTCATTTGACATCACATTGTAAATCAGTGAGTTTAAATTGAAGAGGTAACCGCATTATTCGTACATCTGCTGAAAAAGGATCGACGTACAAGATGATGATGATTATGATAATGATATTATTATTATTATTATTATTATTATTATTATTATTATTATTATTATTATTATTATTATTATTATTAACACCTAACTTTTAATGTTTCATCAGTAACATGTAGTAACTTATAATGCCTTTTTATGTTATACAACAGTTTTCCTCGTAATACTTGTGAACAAATCATACATTTAATATTCTCATCATATTGACAGCAAAAAAATGCGTCCTCCCATCCTACTTGGAACTTTCGTACATGATTTCGAGAGAGACATATGCCACTCGCACGTCAGAGACAAATGCAAATGGAACAGAGTTTGACTCGAGTGAGTGAGTGGGGGGTTGGGGAAGGTTAGAAGCAAGAGCAATGCACAGCTCTCACTGCGAACCCCAATGTACTCGCGAGTCTCATTCTCGCCACGGCTGCTCTACTGTTTAAGTCTGAATGCGCTTTTAATAATTTTCTGATGTCCTGATCCCCTTGCACTTAAAGCTGAGGAAATAAGGTAGTTCTGTACTGTTTTTGTCGTAATGGTACATCTTGCAGAGTGCAATGCAATCCGTGCCTTCATTAAGCAGCATGCAATAAGTTGACTGACATCTGCAATGTTTCCTTACAATTTTTTGTAAGCTTCTTTCGTAACTGTCGTGCACACAGGCACGGAGGAAATAATTTAGAGACGTACCATAATTCTGTTGCGTGAAATGGAAAGCACTAATACAATTTTAAACGCATCACAGTTATGAAATAGGCCAAGGTCTCGGAGAAAGTTCTGAAGAAATAAACATGTCCGGTTGTCATTTTAAGACGCGGCGCTTTTGTGCAAAAAACTGCATTGTTGTCACGCTGATTCGTATTACCCCTAAACTTTCGCGCTATGCTAACCAAGCGTCACGGCAAGACACGTGAAAATGCTTGAACATACGGGAGTTAAGCAAGGACAGAGGTGTAAGGAACTAAGCATACAAACGCTGCATCTTAGCGTTAAAGCGGGAAGCTAATTATAACGTAATCTTGTCTTAATCTCGTTTTTGTATGAGAGTTACTAGTACATACACATATGTGTTGAAGATAGATTTTTCTTAATACACGAACAACGGTAATTATTCAATTAGCAGTTTCTGAAGAGGTTCTCTAACTGCATCTAGGCCTAGCGATCATATCTTAAAATGTCTAATGTACAAGATAAAGTTCTTGGAGATAAAAGATGGAAAATTTGCTTTCCTATCTCTTAAAGTACATAGCGTCGGCTAAGAATTGTACCAATAATATGTAACAATTCTCCTTCCGCTATTGAATATTAAGTATTTAATAAAAAATGTCTCATTCTGATTGCATATGTAGCGGAGACTGTTGTACCTTTAAACCATACCTGCACAAACAGCGCTTAACGAACGGGAGAGCCGTGTTTACCGCTCGCCGAAAAGTAGAGGAAGATTCGTCAGAATGAAGATTTGCTATAGGTAACGGGAAACAACCACTCAGCTATCCAGTAACTGTTTCACGTTGCTTACCTACTGCTATAGTACAGTATGGAGGAATCTAAAAGACGGAAAAGTGATCATCAGGCAAATTCTTTCAATGTTGCATGGGAAAATGCTTATTTTTTCATAGCTGCTGGAGTAAATACTCAGTGCATTATCTGCCACAACATTTTGAAAGGTAGAAAGAAACATAACATAATGCGTCATTGCGAGTCCAGACATAAAGATACTTACAATTGTTTTCTTGCTGAAGATCGCAGTGAGAAGGTTCAGGAGTTTAAAGCTGCATTATTAACCGAGATAGATACAGTCGGTATTTATTTTTTATGAATTTGAAATACATTGTCTTATCAGAGGTACTTTTTTAATTACTTCTATATCCGATGTTGCGAGTTCGATTCCGGGCCAGGTCGATTACATTTAAGCGTGCTTAAATGCGACAGGCTCATGTCAGTAAATCATGTAAAAGAACTCCTGCGGGACAAAATTTCGGCACACGGGCGACACTGATATAACCTCGGCAGTTGTGAGCGTCGTTAAATAAAACATAACATTTAACATTTTACGATTTACAGCTCGAAGTTATAGATCTTCATCGTGACCTAAGGGCTAAAGATCGTTTGAATAATACTACAAGTCTGGTTGAGTTTTATAAGATAAATATTAGCAATAATATCCATGATTACGCAGGCTGGCTGTGAAAACGATTGCTATGTTTGGCTCAACATTTATATTTGTGAGCAACTGTTTTCTATAATCAACTTTAATAAAGGCAGGCATAGAACATTTGTAACTGACCTTTCATTGTGATCAGTAGGCTACTGTTCCTTTCAGCTGCCAACAGCATAAAACCTCGTTTTCATGTACTGATAAATAAAAATATAACAAAATGATATTGTACATTTAAGTAGCTATAGAATTTCTATTATTTCTGTAAAATAAATATTTCTTTATTAATTAATAATAGTCAAAGATACTTTTGCAAAGACTGAATGGGAATTCATTCCATGAACATTCGTAATAGTACTTCCTTTTGTGTACATTTTGTACGAGATCACCCCTTCTTCCAGTCCACCCTTATACAGAGCGCAGCTAATATCTGCATTCCGCTCATGAGCCGTGAGCCGGCTCGGAGAGCGCAAACCTTGTGTAGGCCTACTTTAAACACTTTTAACAGTTATTTTTTTTTAATTTTGGGAAATGAAATTTTTTAAATGATAAAATGCTTGAAATAATTATTGAAGATTCTTTTACAACTTCCTGTGTGTATTTTCCTGTTTTACAGATCTATTAAGAATGGAAAAAATAAAATGAAGGAATATGTAATGTATTCAAAGGTACAACAGGTTCATGTACATTGGAACATACCCTCTTGTACCTTGGAACACATGGAATATAGGTGGGAATATAGCTGTAAAAACTGACAATCTTATTTAAAATGTATTTGCCATCATAAACCAGAGCAGGCTTCTCTGATTTAGATTTTATTTCCTGGAGGAGCAATAACTGCTTCAACAACTTTCTTTAAGGCATCCAAATCAACTGGGGGGCCTCTTAACTCAAGACTTACTTCGTGACATGATCTTAAAATAAAAGAAAAACAAAAACCTTGGAATATGTTCCATGGTACAAGATGTTTTATGTTTAAAGGTACAAGAGGGTGCACGTTTAAACAAATATGGCTCCCAAAACTAGAGATTCGAATAAATCTTGGAAATTAAAATATGTTATTACTCACCAGATGATAGGGAACACACTGTACTTGAGATTGATAATAACAAATACAATCTGGTTTTGTCTTATAAAACATATATCAATGAACAAAATGTGGTTTTGTCCACAGAATTCACACTTTGCAATAAATCGTACCGAAACTATGACTAGAGCTACTTAACGGCTTTCTCTACAATCTACTTCAGTTTGAGTCCTATAGGTAGCAGAAAAAAAATGAAAATAACAAATCCATAAATTTTCTAGACATCACAGTAACAAAAGTAGACAACAGACACACATTCAAAGTATACAGAAAACCCACAACAACAACACACATACACAACACATCCAACCACCCCACACAACACAAACAAGCTGCATTCCGAACAATGGTACACAGACTACTCAACATACCAATGAACCAACAAGATTACAACGAAGAGCTAAACACAATCAAATACATAGCACAAGAAAACGGATGCAACCCTAACATAATAGACAACATAATACGTAAGACAAAACATAATCACAAAAAACATAAGAATACAACACAAACACAAGAACACAAAAAATACATCACACTAACATACGAAAACAAAAACACACACAAAATTGCAACTTCATTCAAGAAATTAAACTACAACATCGCATACAGAACAAATAACACTCTACAAAAACATCTCAACACACAAACAACACAAACAAACAAATACAACCACACAGGCGTATACAAACTCAAATGTAACACCTGCAACAACTTCTACATAGGACAGACAGGCAGATCGTTTCAAACACGTTATAAAGAACATATCACAGCCATAACAAAATTACAAAACACCTCCACATGTGCAGAACACATCACAAATGCTAACCACACCCACAGAGACATCAACACAGACATGGAAATACTACACATCCAACCAAAAAGCCAGAAACTAAACACACTAGAACAATATGAAATATACAGACACACGAAAACACACCCCAACGAAATTCTTAACACACAACTCAACTTCAAAACACACACACTCGTTGACTCTACACTATACCACAGGAACACACCCTCACAGGAAACAGAACAAGTGGCGTCAAGACCAACAACTACCAGTTCTGAAGATGACCCATAAATGGGTCGAAACATGTAAACGAGGTACGTTGAAATTTAACACAGGAAAGTCTTACCATGCATATTCCCAAAAAATTAAAAAACAAAAAATGTTCGAAGGTACACTATGCTAAAGATACAACAGTGTCCCCTAACATATAAATATTCTAATGCAATAATAAAGTTAATGTTCATTTATTCGAATCATGTCCAATAGAGAGACATCGCCACTGAACCTCTGCTCTGTTACCACGCACTCGGTTGTTCGAAGCAAGCAAGCGAGCTAGCTAATGAGATGCACAGTGCAAATCAGTTGATGACCATTGATGTAGATGCAGAGAGAGGAGGAACTAAGGAGAAAGGCACCGAACATAAGGAAAGGGAAAGATTGAACAAACGCAAAGGAAGCTTCGGTTCTACAGAGACTCGGCAAACATGAACCGAACATAAGGTCTCTTACCGGTTTTCAATATACTCGGTTATTTTAGTATACATGATTCTTCCACGTACTGTTGGGATGCCTATGGAGTAGGGTGAAGTTTGTAGTATCTTGATATCCCCTCTCATGTTCGAACATTGCACGACACTAATGTAGATCCATAGCTTGTGGTGTTTTCTAGATAGTCTCTGTAGAACCAAGTGGCCTACGCTTCTCGGCACTAGCGAGATCTAAGGAACTATGCTCATGTGGTCGAGGCGAATAACGATAAATTATGGACTCCTGATATTACACAAATAAAAACGTTTATTGACCACAGAGCTAGAGAAATGAACAGTTTATTCCAAACTATTCTATCAATCTTAAAACAAGAACAGGCGTTAGCGGCGGCGATGATGATGATGATGATGATGATGATGAATGTGATAGTAATAACTTCATTGCGATTATGAAATATTTTAGAAGAAAGAGGACAAATTATTGTCAATGCAACACTTGTTTAAGATTTATTATTTGAACGCAATAACGCGCCTTAATTATACAAAATTGAAGACATGTACGCAAAAACAGTCTAACATTTTCTTACAAGAGAAAATAAATTCAGTTTTTTAAATGCTATAAGACAAGAGTTATGAACGCAAGAACTTTGAGGAATATAATATTTACACTCCATGATGATTATTGATGTTAGACAAGTCATAAATAGTTAGTATCCTGCAGCCAAGAGATAGCAGCGCTAATCTCGAAATGTTCAATTTTGAGGGATAGACCGTTTTTACGCACATGTTCTCAATTGTACAAAATAAAATACAGATATATGACCACATGATTACAAGAATAAATTAAATACTTACCGTATATCACTAAGATTAAACAATAATAAAGAGACCTGTCACTCAACTAATCAGATATTCGTTTCCGAAAAGCATTGCTATCCTCAATTGTACAAAATAAAATACAGATATATGAGCACATGATTACAAGAATAAATTAAATACTGTGTATGACTTGAGGCTTTCCCGGCGTTTGATGTAGAATAACTCTTCTCGGGTTCTCAGCCAGATGAGTTGGAGATTAGCTTCCAAGCTTTCGACGGCTAGCTCTGCCATCTTCTTCAGGGAATGAAGTGATGTGGGACTATGTCTAGCCGGTATATATGCAATAGTAGAGCTTCCCGCTGCGGGCCAATCAGGAGCTAGTTCCTAGTCTCGACCGCCAGGCGCATTCTGGTTGGTGGAAGCGGCAGCCAATCAGGAGCTACTTGCTGGTCCCGACTATCTGCCGTGTGCTGGTGGTCTAAGCGTATTGATGACAGGTTTCCATGCTGTACTCAGCTGTAGACCCCCGTCTCTGTTGAAATTATTGCCATCTAGCTGGATTTCGATGGCTTCCTTGATAACCAAGTCCCAGTAACCTGATGTCTTGTCCAAGATGGTGGTGGCGCCGAAATCTATCTTGTGACCAGTTTCTAGGCTGTGTTGGGCTACTGCAGACTTATCGGGGTAATATAGTCTTATGCTGCTTTGATGTTCCTTGTAGTGTTCCATAATGGTGCGTCCCGTCTGCCCGATGTAGCAGACGGGACGCACCGTTTATTGTGTACGTAAGTGTTAGTGTAATCCATAAGGAACAAGATCAATTGTTGTTTTAGAGGTGGTGTTCAAACTGCCGTCCATTGAAGGCATTGCACAACTGGTACCTTCGTACTATGGAGTGTCTGCAACGCTCAAAAGGCTAACATTGTCTCTAATAACATGTGTATATTCAACAACGCGAGCAACTAAGTCTTCTGCCGTATCGATCGGTGTCTCATACACAAGACGTTTCATGTCTCAAAGAAATCCAGTGGGTTAGGTCCGGTGATCAAGTTGGCCACGGTACCGGCCCACCCCTGCCAATCCAATGATCGGGGAATGTAGCATTTATGTGGTTCCTGACACGACGATCAAAGTGTGGAGAGGCACCGTCATGCTGAAACCATATTCGTTCTCTGATGTTCAATGACGTATTTTCTAAAAGTTCTGGTAATTACCACCACGGAGACTGTTAGGGACCCTTTTAACTTGTTGCAGGCACAGCAGTACAAACAGAACTAACCAGTGTGTGTTGTGACGGAAATCAAGCCATCTATCTTTCAGGCCATCTTGCGGCAAAACGGCGTTTTGTCACTTAAAAAAGATGTTTGTTTTTACCTCCTCTATCATCCCTGAAGCGTTGTAAACGTTATTTTAACACTCTGTATAATATGAACATCTCTGTAAAGAAAACAAAATGCATCACAGTTAGCAAACTTCCAGTAAGATATAAATTGGAAATAGAAAATAAAATAATTGAACAAGTCAATTCATTTACTTACCTGGGCATATGTATCACCTCATATGGAGATTTATACAAGGTAGTGAAAGAACAAACAAGTAAAGCTTTAACAATATCAGAGGCACTAAATAATAATATATGGAATAATAAATATCTACGACAAGAATTAAAATGTAGAGCATATAAGTCAGTTAAAGGCCAATTTTAACATATGCTTATGAATCACGACCTGACACTAAAAGAACAGAACTACTTGAGACAACAGAAATGAAGGTGTTGAGAAGAATAACTGGTAAAACACTATTCGATCGGGAACGAAGTCGGGTAATTCGTGAAACTTGTAACATCCAACAGATCGGCCAGATGGTAATTCCACGTACACAAGACTGGAATGATCATGGGTGGGCAACTCGTACTCCCAAGGCGCTAAAAACCTTGGCACAAAAAAAGCACACACCGAGGCAGCTGCTGCAGTTACAAGCAGCCAATCACTGTAGACGCAAGCGAACCAACAACCACTCGTGTTGCAAGGCCCTCGTACACTGCAGCTAGCACAGAGTTCGTTCTACCTGACTGAGTTTGTTCACAGTTTGAGAGCGCGAGTTGCCCACCCATGGGAATGATCTTATTAACCGAGTGGAAGATGGAAAGCTTGTAAAAATCACAGGAGACAACTCTCCATGTGGGACGAGAAGCTTGGGCCGTCCAAAAAGATGGAAAAATAGTGCATTGAACAGGATTTTGTCGTAATTGTTTAAGAAGAAGAAGAAGAAGAAGAATGAAAACTGCAAACCCATTTTCATACATGAAAGGACTTTAAATTGTATATATATATATTTTAAATATTATTATTTTTAAAATATAGGCTAATATTAATTCTCTTTCATTTCGAGAAGACGTAGATTTACATAATTTATAATATAAGACAAGATCTATACATATATATATATATATATATATATATATATATATATCCAAATTGAGACTAAATAAATTAATGCAGAATTATGAATTTATATCTGATAACCAAAACATTGAAACTAGGTTAGTGGTGTCTAGACTATAGCTGCAGTCTGACGTATAGATTTACGAGCGTACACTCGCAACGAGAATACGATATCAAAGGAAGTCGTCCAGTGAAGGTTTGGTTTCCTTACTCAGGTAGGGCCTACACGGACATTTAATTTGTTACGAGCACAAGCACAAGCGCTAGTCAGAACGTAGTCTTACGTTGTTCAGAATTATGCCGAAAATAAGAAAACAGCATGCAACAAATATTGGTAAACGAATTTGGCTGTGAGTACTTTTGTGTGAAAGGGTGTGATATATTTTGTAAAGTACATAATGTAGAAATAAGAGCGGAAAAAAAAAATTCGTTCAATCACATTGTAACTCAAAAAGACGTAGTGAACATATGAAAATTTATGTTAAAACACAACAGGAAGAACTCCCGTCCATCTCACGGAGTACAAGTACCCAACAAGATTTTTCACCCGACTCCACCTCTTTTTCTTTTGATACAGTCAGAATGTATATTGTAATTTATTGTCATAAAGATTAGTGAACCATATACTGGTATTTGTTATGCATAGAAGTACATTTTATTTATGTATGCCAAACTGTAATTACTAGATCTTGTTATTCATACAAGTGTAACTTATTATATTTATGTATTTTATTTAATTACTTTTCAAAGTTTTGTCGCTTACAAAAGTTGTTTGTTTTTACCTCCTTCATCATCCCTGAAACGTTGTAAACGTTTTTTAACACCCTGTATAATTTTGCTGCCTTAAAGAAGGCAAATGAGAGTCTCAAGGTCATCTTCGTTTTCAGCAATCAGAACTGTATCATCAGCGTAACACACAACTGAAATATTTGATTTTCCCGCTTTTATCCTTCACTTCCTGTATAATTTCATCCATTATTATGTTAAAAAGTAACGGGCTTAATGAGTCACCCTGCCTTATTTCATTTCCTGCATTTATACTACTAGCTGTTTTATTCACTTTGATGTTAATTTCATTATCTGTATGTATATTTATTATTAATTTTATTAGAGATTCGGGGACATTCCTTTTATAGCCTATAAAATATGCTCTACATCTAGCAGTCTAACCTTATTAAAGGCTTTTGCCAAGTCAATAAATCACATAAAAGCAGTCTTATTAAATTCTAAAGCCTTTTATGCAGTTTTCATTCTAAATATCTTAATATATACTTACTTACAAATGGCTTTTAAGGAACCCGAAGGTTCATTGCCGCCCTCACATCAGCCCGCCATCGGTCCCTATCCTGTGCAAGATTAATCCAGTCTCTATCATCATATCCCAGCTCCCTCAAATCCATTTTAATATTATCTTCCCATCTACGTCTCGGCCTCCCCAAAGGTCTTTTTCCCTCCGGTCTCCCAACTAACACTCTATATGCATTTCTGGATTCGCCCATACGTGCTACATACCCTGCCCATCTCAAACGTCTGGATTTAATGTTCCTAATTATGTCAGGTGAAGAATACAATGCGTGCAGTTCTGCGTTGTGTAACTTTCTCCATTCTCCTGTAACTTCATCCCGCTTAGCCCCAAATATTTTCCTAAGCACCTTATTCTCAAACACCCTTAACCTATGTTCCTCTCTCAGAGTGAGAGTCCAAGTTTCACAACCATACAGAACAACCGGTAATATAACTGTTTTATAAATTGTAACTTCCAGATTTTTTGACTGCAGACTAGATGATAAAAGCTTCTCAACCTAATAATAACACGCATTTCCCATATTTAATCTGCGTTTAATTTCCTCCCGAGTGTCATTTATATTTGTTACTGTTGCTTCAATATATTTTAATTTTTCCACCCCTTCGAAGGATAAATCTCCAATTTTTATATTTCCATTTCGTACAATATTCTCGTCACGAGACATAATCATATACTTTGTCTTTTCGGGATATACTTCCAAAGCGATCGCTTTACTTGCCTCCAGTAAAATTCCCGTGTTGTCCCTAATCGTTTGTGGATTTTCTCCTAACAAATTCACGTCATCCGCATAGACAAGAAGCTGATGTAACCCGTTCAATTCCAATCCCTGCCTGTTATCCTGAACTTTCCTAATGGCATATTCTAAAGCGAAGTTAAAAAGTAAAGGTGATAGTGCATCTCCCTGCTTTAGCCCGCAGTGAATTGGAAAAGCATCAGATAGAAACTGTCCTATACGGACTCTGCTGTATGTTTCACTGAGACACATTTTAATTAATCGAACTAGTTTTTTGGGAATACCAAATTCAATAAGAATATCATATAATACTTCCCTCTTAACCGAGTCATATGCCTTTTTGAAATCTATGAATAACTGATGTACTGTACCCTTATACTCCGATTTTTTCTCCATTATCTGTCGAATACAAAAAATCTGATCAATAGTCGATCTATTACGCCTAAAACCGCACTGATGATCCCCAATAATTTCATCTACGTACAGAGCTAATCTTCTCAAAAAAATATTGGACAAAATTTTGTACGACGTCTACAAAAGTGATATTCCTCGAAAGTTACCACAGTTGGTTTTGTCCCCCTTCTTAAAAATAGGTACAATTATGGACTCCTTCCATTGTTCTGGTACAATTTCCCTTTCCCAAATAGCAAGTAGAAGTTTATAAATTTCGCTTATAATGTATTTCCACCCTCTTGTATTAATTCTGCTGGAATTTGATCGATACCTGGAGACTTGTACTTTTTCAGATTTTCTATCGCAATGTCGACTTCTGAAAGCGTAGGTTCGGGTATAAATTGCTCAGCAGTTTGTATTTCAATTTCGTCCCGATCATTTCTATTTGGCCTATGTACATTTAGTAGTTGCGCAAAATAGTTTTTCCATCTGTTTAGGACTGATGGAGAGTCTGCAAGCAAGTCGCATTCTCATCCTTGATCACGTTTACCCTTGGCTGATATCCATTCTTAAACTCCTTTATACCCTTATATAAATCTCGAATGTTTTTATTCTTACTATTTGTTTCTACCTCATTCAGTTTTTCCTTCAAGTAACCTCTCTTTTTATTCCTAAATATTCTACTGTAATATAAATATTTTGTTATTATCTATATTCCATATTTAATAATATTCCACATTTAATAATATATTGAAAATAAATGCATAATAAGCTCATTCAATGTAAAATGAAGATTCGTGCATCTGAGCGTTCACAAAGCTCCGACTGGAAAGAAGCCGCTATATCCGCGAGTTGCACTGCTGCGTGGTACACTTATCTTGGTTAATGCTGGCACGAGTGTTCCAGGAGATTGTAGGTCGTGCATTTGCAGTCTGAGGTTAGTCCTGTTACAATAACCTCTTCTGGGAACGATTTATAGCTAGCAACTTTCAATCTCCAAAGAATAGGAAAGTAAAATAACTGAGAAGTGACTGGTGTGCAGTAAGAAGCTCGCACGCCATGGGAAATACCAGGGACGAACAAACTCGTTACTAAGTCATTAACAGTAGACGACAAAACAATAAACACCGTCTCACATCCCGGTTAGAGAATTTCTTACAGCCTGAAGACCTGATTAACAGGTTGAAACCTGCGAAGACCTAATATTAGGGGACAAAACTAAAATTATTTCATCCATTTGTTATCATAATACACTGCTCTCTTAAACCGACTGAGCATATTGAAAATTAGATCAATGGCTTTTCCAAAATTCGCTAAGGAATGTTACTTATAAAAACTATTTTTGTCTCGGAAAGGAAACAAAAACGAGCAAAATTGTATAAAATAATCATATGCATGAAATTAGATGTAGGCCTATAGGTCTTCACTGTAGAGTTCAGTATTGAAGCTATTCTTCGCCCTCAAAGCTCTGGATGCCGATATTCTTAAAAGAGAGCACGATTGCTCTGAGGCATGACGTCACTGGCGATCACTGGCTTCAAGTATTTATTTCTATATTTGTATGTTTATAGCAGTTTCGGAACCTCATTTATACAGGGACATCATTTTATTTTTACTAACATTTCTAATATTAACCTGGTTATACCTTTAGATCAATGGTTGAGAACCGTAAACACCGTTTGCTACCCCCTTCCACGGCTGAAGTTCGATGACTGGCGTAATATAGAAAAAATCACTTTACTAGGTATAGGAGGAAAGAAAAGTAGTTCATCCATTTACGTAAACTAGGAAATGTCGCAATTTTGTGTTTGATAATTTTCATTAAGTTTATGTTTAATTAAAATACAGTACAGTATTAACAATACGTGTTTTTGCTTACGAACTGAGCTGTCCATGCGGACGTATTCATTATGCAGTGTATATTATAATGTCTATAGCAAATGAGCATGCACTATAAAGAATGAAGTTAAATTGAAAAATAATCAAATATGGATATTTAAACACATTTTTTAAAATAGTGGCTGTTCATTTCGATACAGGCTTCAGTTCTAATATGCATATAATCGCACTATAGACTATTGCACCTAATTCCAATTACTATTTTCGTCCTTCGCACTAGTAACTCATGTTAAAATAATTCTGTACCTACTCTATAAAATAGTACCTTACGTTCTGTAAATTCAATCTTCACTTCTGTCCGACCCGAAAAGATAAAATTACTCATACATGCTATCTACTGTCCGTCCAAGTGGTTATGTCGCAGGGTCATAGACAGGGGGTATAATCACGTGACAGTTAATTACTTACCGAGGCCCTTTTATTTAACTTATTTTAAACAGTTGTATAATATTTCGTAGACGTCCAATTCCTAATAGAAATTAATGTTTTTAGAAAAGAGCTAAGACATCCCAGCCACTAGCCTTTACAGAAAGGCGAATAGAAGCGGGTGGGGGAAACCGGGATGCGACGTAGGCAAATGGACGACAGTATCTGTGCGAAAATGATTCAATATTGAAAGCTCTTTCGTCACTGGAAAACGCGAACATATTTTGGAACATACTGTTTACTGTGACCGTAAGACTACTGTGACTGCATATGCGGCCTTGGTTTTGGTTCTGTGTGGAGGACGGTTGAACTTAATTAGTAGAAGGGGTGGGAGTGAAGTACATTAAAAAACTCAGGTACAATAAAAACTGAAGTAAAAATAAAATGATGTCCCTGTATATGCGAACGCTTCTGCAGCTGGCTGTATTATGAATTTAGTGTTATTTTAAGTATATTAAATTGATTACAAACCAAAATATTTTGTTACATTGATTTATTACGGTTGTACAGTTTTGATTTCGTAGAAATGTATTATAAATTGTGCTCTTCCCATACTATCTCAGAAGAATGGATCGCGCTCTGTCAGTGCATAGGCGCCGTACCGCCACTGTTCAGTTGAACCTTCTCTCCACGCTGTGCTCAATATGCAGAGAATGTCGAGCAAATAGCAAGGCGGCTCCGTCATATGACGTCACAGAGCACGGAACATGCAGGCCACTGGTTTAAAGGCTAGAAATGCCCGCACTTGATATGCCTGCCTTAAACCACGCAGTTACATTGCGGGACTTACATGATAAGTAGATATTATTACATACGTATATGATAGCTACATGAATATGGGTAATGATGATTTTGATCATGATTATTACGCCTGAGCAACGGGATAAAACAAGTAAGTGAGAGAAAGCGCTCAATAGAGAAATTCCTGTTTGAAATGTCGTGGTGAGCATACTGTAATAGAATGTTTGAGCACACATTCGTGACTCTTGAATGTGTGATATCAGGAAGTCTTTATGGATAATGGAGTAAAGGAAGTACGTGGGAACAGTGAACATCATTTGACATCAGAAAATTGCACTAGAGTAGGCCTACTGTCATTTCACATTATATTTCCGTGTTTATTTCCTCGTGTAAGGATAATAACGTTTGGACATACGAGTAGTTTCTAATGTTAGATTAGTGAGGTTCTTCTCTCTTTCACACCCTCTGGCTGGATATGTGAAGGCGAAATGTATTCTTGCATTTAGACTTACGTTGGCGAATTGTGCCTCCTATATATGCGTTGAATGTCCAATTCGACAGGCGGCCTGGGTAGCATTTGTAAATCCGATGCTGATAGAGCGCCATCCTGCCACAGCTCTGGCACAATTATGTTCCATTCGCAGACGAGTAATACCGGTAATAAGCCCCAGGACCGAGAG
Source organism: Periplaneta americana (assembly GCF_040183065.1). NCBI lineage: Eukaryota > Metazoa > Arthropoda > Insecta > Blattodea > Blattidae > Periplaneta > Periplaneta americana. The sequence goes on from NC_091122.1 coordinate 66,783,392, forward strand.
CCCCAAGCATTTTCCTATAGCGTATCAGTATTGGAAACCCACACTATCGCTCAAAACTCCTCCACCTAGTTCTTCTCCTTGTTGATCTCATTTTACTCGTTTTCCTTCTCCTTATCTAATTTTACTAGTTCTCCTTATCGACCCCATTTACTCGTTCTTCTCTTTATCGCCTTCCTCTTGTTACTCGTTCTTCTCCTCCTCCTAATTCTTCTCTTTATCGTCTCAATTTACTCGTTCTTCTCCTAGTTCTCCCTATCGATCTCATTTTACTTGTTCTCCTTATCGCCTCATGTTACTCGTTCTTCTCCTTCCAGTTCTTCTCCTTATCGTCTCATTTTACTAGCTCTTCTCCTAGTTCTCCTTATCGATCTGAATTTCTCGTTCTTCTCTTTCCAGTTCTTCTTATTTTACTTTCTTCTCCTCCTCCCAGTTCTTCTCCTTATCGTCTCATTTTACTAGTTCTTCTCCTAGTTCTCCTTATCTATCTCATTTTACTTGTTCTTCTCCTTATCGTCTCATGTTACTCGTTCTTCTCTTTCCAGTTCTTCTCCTTATCGTCTCATTTTACTAGCTCTTCTCCTAGTTCTCCTTATCGATCTGATTTTCTCGTTCTTCTCTTTCCAGTTCTTATTTTACTTTCTTCTCCTCCTCCCAGTTCTTCTCCTTATCGTCTCATTTTACTATTTTACTAGTTCTTCTCCTAGTTCTCCTTATCGATCTCATTTTGCTTGTTCTTCTCCTTATCGTCTCATGTTACTCGTTCTTCTCTTTCCAGTTCTTCTCCTTATCGTCTCATTTTACTAGTTCTTCTCCTAGTTCTCCATATCGATCTCATGTTACTCGTTCTTCTCCTCATCGCCTCATGCTACTCGTTCTTCTCCTTATCGCCTCATGTTACTCGTTCTTCTCTTTCCAGTTCTTCTCCTTGTCGTCTCATGTTACTAATTCTTCTCCTAGTTCTCCATATCGATCTCATTTTACTCGTTCTTCTCCTTATCGCCTCATGTTATTCGTTCTTCTCTTTATGGTCTCATTTTACTAGTTCTTCTCCTAGTTCTCCATATTGATCGCATGTTACTCGTTCTTCTCCTTATCGCCTCATGTTACTCGTTCTTCTCCTTATCGTCTCATTTTAATAATTCTTCTCCTAGTTCTCCATATCAATCTCATGTTACTCGTTCTTCTCCTTATCGCCTCATGTTACTAGTTCTTCTCTTTCCAGTTCTTCTCCTTATCGTCTCATTTTAATAATTCTTCTCCTAGTTCTCCATATTGATCTCATGTTACTCGTTCTTCTTCTTATCGCCTAATGTTACTCGTTCTTCTCTTTCCAGTTCTTCTCCTTATCGTCTCATTTTAATAATTCTTCTCCTAGTTCTCCATATCGATCTCATGTTACTCGTTCTTCTCCTTATCGCCTCATGTTACTCGTTCTTCTCTTTCCAGTTCTTCTCCTTATCGTCTCATTTTAATAATTCTTCTCCTAGTTCTCCATATCGATCTCATTTTACTAGTTCTTCTCCTTATCGCCTCATGTTACTCGTTCTTCTCTTTCCAGTTCTTCTCCTTATCGTCTCATTTTAATAATTCTTCTCCTAGTTCTCCATATCGATCTCATTTTACTAGTTCTTATCCCTATCGCCTCATGTTACTCGTTCTTCTCTTTCCAGTTCTTCTCCTTATCGTCTCATTTTAATAATTCTTCTCCTAGTTCTCCATATCGATCTCATTTTACTAGTTCTTCTCCTTATCGCCTCATGTTACTCTTTTTTCTCTTTCCAGTTCTTCTCCTTATCGTCTTGTTTTAATTTCTTCTCCTGGTCGCCTCATGTTACTCGTTTTTCTCCTTATCGTCTCATTTTACTCTTCTTCTCCTCATAATTCTTTTCCTTATCGTCCCATTTTACTCGTTCTTCTCCTTATGACCTCATGTTATTCGTTCTTCTTCTAGTTCTCCTTATCGCCTTATTTTACTCATTCTTCTCCTCCCATTTTTCCTTATCGTTCTTCTCCTTACATTATCTTATTTATTTTAACCATTCTTGTCTGTAAGGATCTATTGTCCAAAAAGAAATACAAATCATACTAAAAATTGCACAGGGAAACGGATATAATAAAACAATAATCAAGAAACTAATCTCCGGAAAAGAAAAGCACATAAAAAATATATTACTATGTTAACTAAGTCAATAAAAGAGATGACTAGAACATGGTCCTCTCTTACATATAACAAGTAAATTTCAAATAAACTTGCTAACTTTTTCCAAAAAGAAAATATTAAAATAGCTCACAAAACTAATAACAAAATCAATAATAATATTAATAACCATTTTCATAACACAGATATAAATAATAAGAAAGGCGTATACATGTTACAATGTAAAACCTGTAAGACAAAATACATAGGACAGACTAAACGTAACTTCAAAACACGATACAAAAACATAACAGATTTAAAATTCAACGGTACTAAATCAAAATACGCTATCCACCTTATCCGAAACGGACATAAACTTGGTTCGCAGACAGATAGACTAACAATTATCAAAACCTACAACGAAAATAAATATATAAATATTGCCGAAGAATTTTACATCACAAAACATTATAATAAAGACAAAATATTTATTAATGAAAACTTGTCCAATTTACAAAACACTCTATACAACATCTGATCACTCACATGTATCAATACGAGCATCCACGAGCAACCTCTTCTTCATCACGATATACAGTCGCTCTTCAGCTTTCAGTCAAGTAAGAACACACAAACACTAACAGACAGTTCGTATACAGGGACATCATTTTCTTTTTACTTCAGTTTTTATTGTACCTGCATTTTTTAATGTACTTCACTCCCACCCCCTCTACTAGTAAACTTCCAACCGGCCTCCACACAGAACCAAGGCCGCATATGCAGTCAGAGTCGCCTTACGGCCATAGTAAACAGTATTGAATTAATGAGTATATTACGTTCCAGAAATATGGTCGCGTTTTCCAGTGAAGAAAGAGCATTCAATACTGAATCATATTTTCGCACTGATATTGTGCATCCGTTTGCTTACGTCGCATCCCGGTTTCCCCCACCCACTTCTGCTCGCTTCTCTGTAAAGGCTAGTGGGTGAGCTGCCTTAGTTCTTTTCTGAAAACATTTTCTGTTAGGAATCGGATGTCTACGTAATATTATACAACTGTTTAAAATAACTTAAATAAAAAGGCCTCCTTAAGTAATTAATTGTTACGGCATTTCCTTCCTTTCTACGATTCTGCGACATAACCACTTGGACGGACAGTAGATAGCATGTCTGAGTAATTTTATCTTTTCGGATCGGGCAGAAGTGAAGATTGAATTTACAGTACGTAAGGTAGTCTTGTATAAAGTAGGTACAGAATTATTTCAACATGAGTCCCGAAGGACGAAATTGGAATTGGGTACAATAGTCTACAGTGAGATAATATGCACAATAGAACTGAAGCCTCTATCGATTTTTTTATTGGGTTATTTTACGACGCTGTATCAACATCTAGGTTATTTAGCGTCTGAATGAAATGAAGGTGATAATGCCGGTGAAATGAGTCCGGGGTCCAGCACCGAAAGTTACCCAGCATTTGCTCGTATTGGGTTGAGGGAAAACCCCGGAAAAAACCTCAACCAGGTAACTTGCCCCGACCGGGATTCGAACCCGGGCCACCTGGTTTCGCGGCCAGACGCGCTGACCGTTACTCCACAGGTGTGGACGCCTCTATCGAAGCGAACATCCACCATTTTCAGAAATGTGTTTAAATATTCATATTATGATTATTTTTCAATTTAACTTCACTCTCTATATTGTACGCTAATGTGCTGTAGACATTATAATATACCCTGCATAATGAATACGTCCGCATGGATAGCTCAGTTCGTGAGTAAAAACACTTAATGTTAATACTGTACTGTATTTTGATTAAAGAAAAACCTAATGAAAATTATCAAACTCAAAATCGAGGTATTTTCAAGTTTACGTAAATGGATGAATTACTTTTCTTCCTTCCTATACCTAGTAAAGTGATTTGCTTGTATTTTACGCCAGTATCATAAAACTCC